>NW_027308731.1:0-70000 GCF_047496885.1 Scyliorhinus torazame | reverse complement strand
CTGAGGGGGAGAGATTGGGGCTGAGGGGGGAGGGATTGGGGCTGAGGGGGGAGGGATTGGGGCTGAGGGGGGAGGGATTGGGGCTGAGGGGGGGGGAGCAGCGGACGCGCATGTGTCTGCCAATCAAGAGTTAGGCCAGGAGCACGGTTCAATTCTCGTACCAGCCTCCCCGAACAGGCGCCGGAATGTGGCGACTAGGGGCTTTTCACAGTAACTTCATTTGAAGCCGACTTGTGACAATAAGCAATTTTCATTTCATTTCATTGGGGGGTGGGAGGAGTTTGGGGGGGCAGGAGGGGGTCGGGAGGGGTTTGGGGGGGTGGGAGGGTGTTGGGGTGGTGTGAGGGGGTTGGGAGGTGGGAGGAGTTTGGGGGTTGGGAGGAGTTTGGGAGGGCCGGAGGGGTTTGGGGGGCCGGAGGGATTTGGGGGGGTTGGAGGAGTTTGGGAGGGGTGGGAGGGGTTTGGGGTGGGTGGGAGGGGTTTGGGGGGGGCGGGAGGGGTTTGGGGGGGCGGAGGGATTTGAGGGGGGTGGGAGGAGTTTAGTGGTGGGGCGGGGCGGGGTGGGGGCGAGAGGGCCGGCTGGCAGGGTTAGTGGAGGGACAGATGAGGGTGGCATTTGCCATCTGGCCCTGAACACGCGCCGCCCACCCCATTGAGTGAGGGCGTCAACTCCCAGACGAGCCGCTCTCTAGTGGCGCTGGGGCGGGAGGGTGGGCGAGTAAATTTCCATGTACGTTACCCGCCTTTCCCCCATCGTACCCACCCTCTTGCCCCCATCGCACCAACCCTCTTGCCCCCATCGTACCAACCCACCCTCTTGCCCCGATCGCCCCCACCCACCCTCCCTCTTGCCCCGATCGCCCCCACCCACCCTCTTGCCCCGATCGCCCCCACCCACCCTCTTGCCCCGATCGCCCCCACCCACCCTCTTGCCCCGATCGCCCCCACCCACCCTCTTGCCCCCATCGCACACACACCCTTTTGCCCGTATTGCACCCACCCTCTTGCCCCCATCCAGCCCCTTACCCACATCACACCTCCCTACCCACTCATCCCCACCCCCCTACCCACTCATCCCCACCCCCAGTATGCCCCCCCCTTGCACCCAACCGCTCTCCCTGCCCACCCACCCACCTCGCCCCAGCAGCATCCGAGCAGCTCACCTGTTCCGCTGCGGACTGGCAGCGCCATCCGGCGGGATGGCTGCAGTGGTGATGCCCCCTCTGGACGAGTGGCCGGCCGGGGTGGCCGCCGCCGCTGCGCTCGCTCCTGTTGCGCCCGGCCGCTCTGGCGCAGCGGCGGCGCAGGGAGGCGAACCGGCCGCCGAGGGAGCCCCTTCCCCGTGTCTCAGAGTGCGGTTCTCCCGGCTCAGCCGCTCCAGCTGCACCTCCAGCTCCTCGATCCGGCGCCGCTGGTTCTCCAGCAGTTTCTGCTGCGTCTCGATGATGTTGTTGAGCTCCAGGAGGTACTCCACCGCCCGGTTGGGGCTGTCAGGGGTGCCCTCCATCCTGCCCTCTCCCTCCACACTGCCCAGCTCCTCCACCGGCAGCAGCAGCAAAGACAAACTGCCAGCCCGCAGCCTTGCCCCCAACACTCGCCTCCCCTTCCCGAAGCCGGGGCTGGAGGAGGACCAGTTCCTCCCCCCCACCCCCCCTCTTATTGCATCCTTCTCTAATGCACAGCCTTGGAGCAACTCAGCCTCCTCTCCGCCATTGCTACACTGCTACAGGAGCGTCATGAGAATGCCAACAACCCGGTAAATACACTGCATTGTGTATATAACATTCACCAGCAATAATACACTGAGCTGTGTGTGTATAACATTCACCAGCAATAATACACTGAGCTGTGTGTGTATAACATTCACCAGCAATAATACACTGAGCTGTGTTTGTATAACATTCACCAGGAATAATACACTGCATTGTGTATATAGCATTCACCAGCAATAATACACTGAGCTGTGTGTGTATAACATTCACCAGCAATAATACACTGAGCTGTGTGTGTATAACATTCACCAGCAATAATACACTGAGCTGTGTGTGTATAACATTCACCAGCAATAATACACTGAGCTGCGTTTGTATAACATTCACCAGCAATAATACACTGCATTGTGTATATAGCATTCACCAGCAATAATACACTGAGCTGTGTGTGTATAACATTCACCAGCAATAATACACTGAGCTGTGTGTGTATAACATTCACCAGCAATAATACACTGAGCTGTGTGTGTATAACATTCACCAGCAATAATACACAGAGCTGTGTGTGTATAACATTCACCAGCAATAATACACTGAGCTGTGTATATAACATTCACCAGCAATAATATACTGAGCTGTGTATATAACATTCACCAGCAATAATACACTGAGCTGTGTGTGTATAACATTCACCAGCAATAATACACTGCATTGTGTAGATAGCATTCACCAGCAATAATATACTGAGCTGTGTGTGTATAACATTCACCAGCAATAATACACTGAGCTGTGTGTGTATAACATTCACCAGCAATAATACACAGAGCTGTGTATATAACATTCGTCAGCAATAATACACTGAGCTGTGTGTGTATAATATTCACCAGCAATATTACACAGAGCTGTGTGTGTGTAACATTCACCAGCAATAATATACTGAGCTGTGTATATAACATTCACCAGCAATAATACACTGAGCTGTGTGTGTATAACATTCACCAGCAATAATACACTGAGCTGTATGTGTGTAACATTCACCAGCAATAATACACTGAGCTGTGTATATAACATTCACCAGCAATAATACACTGAGCTGTGTGTGTATAACATTCACCAGCAATAATACACTGAGCTGTGTGTATAACATTCAACAGCAATAATACACGGAGCTGTGCGTATATAACATTCACCAGCAATAATACACTGAACTGTGTGTATAAGATTCACCAGCAATAATACACTGAGCTGTGTGTGTATAACATTCACCAGCAATAATACACAGAGCTGTGTGTGTGTAACATTCACCAGCAATAATACACTGAGCTGTGTATATAACATTCACCAGCAATAATGCACTGAGCTGTGTGTGTATAACATTCACCAGCAATAATACACTGAGCTGTGTGTATAACATTCACGAGCAATAATAAACTGAGCTGTGTGTGTATAACATTCACCAGCAATGATACACTGAGCTCTGCGGATATAACATACACCAGCAATAATACACTGAACTGTGTGTGTATAGCATTCACCACTAATAATACACTGAGCTGTGTGCGTATAATATTCACCAGCAATAATACACTGCATTGTGCATATAACTTTCACTAGCAATAATACACTGAGCTGTGTGTGGATAACATTCACCAGCAATAATACACTGAGCTGTATGTGTATAACATTCACCAGCAATAATACACTGAGCTGTGTGTGTATAACATTCACCAGCAATAATACACTGAGCAGTGTGTGTATAACATTCACCAGCAATAATACAGAGCTGTGTGTGTACAGCACTCACCAGCAATAATACACTGAGCTGTCTGTGAATAACATTCACCAGCAATAATACACTGAGATGTGTGTGTATAACATTCACCAGCAATAATACAGAGCTGTGTGTGTGTAACATTCACCAGCAATAATACATTGAGATGCGTGTGTATAACATTCACCAGCAATAATACACTGAGCTGCATGTGGAAAACATTCACCAGCAATAATACACTGAGCTGTGTGTATAACATTCACCAGCAATAATACACTGAGCTGTGTGTGTATAACATTCAACAGCAATAATACACTGAGCTGTGTGTGTATAACATTCACCAGCAATAATACACTGAGCTGTGTGTATAACATGCACGAGCAATAATAAACTGAGCTGTGTGTGTATAACATTCACCAGCAATAATACACTGAGCTGTGTGTGTATAACATTCACCAGCAATAATACACTGAGATGCGTGTGTATAACATTCACCAGCAATAATACACTGAGCTGCATGTGGAAAACATTCACCAGCAATAATACACTGAGCTGTGTGCATAACATTCACCAGCAATAATACACTGAGCTGTCTGTTAATAACATTCAGCAGCAATAATACACTGAGCTGTGTGTGTATAACATTCACCAGCAATAATACACTGAGCTGTGTGTGTATAACATTCACCAGCATTAATACACTGAGCTGTCTGCGAATAACATTCACCAGCAATAATACACTGAGCTGTCTGTGTAGAACATTCACCAGCAATAATATACTGAGCTGTGTGTGTATAACATTCACCAGCAATAATACACTGAGCTGTGTGTGTATAACATTCACCAGCAATAATACACTGAGCTTTGTGTGTACAGCATTCACCAGCAATAATACACTGAGCTGTCTGTGAATAACATTCACCAGCAATAATACACTGAGCTGTGTGTGTAACATTCACCAGCAATAATACAGAGCTGTGTGTGTGTAACATTCAACAGCAATAATACACTGAGATGCGTGTGTATAACATTCACCAGCAATAACACACTGAGCTGTGTGTGTATAACATTCACCAGCAATAATACACTGAGCTGTGTGTGTATAACATTCACCAGCAATAATACAGAGCTGTGTGTGTGTAACATTTACCAGCAATAATACACTGAGATGCGTGTGTATAACATTTACCAGCAATAATACACTGAGCTGTGTGTGTATAACATTCACCAGCAATAATACACTGAGCTGTGTGTGTATAACATTCACCGACAATAATACACTGAGCTGTGTGTGTATAACATTCACCAGCAATAATACACTGAGCTGTCTGTGTATAACATTCACCAGAAATAATACACTGAGCTGTGTGTGTATAACATTCACCAGCAATAATACACTGAGCTGTGTGTGTATAACATTCACCATCAATAATACTCTGAGCAGTGTGTGTATAACATTCACCAGCAATAATACACTGAGCTGTATGTGTATAACATTCACCAGCAATAATACACTGAGCTGTGTGCGTATTACATTCACCAGCAATAATACACTGCATTGTGCATATAACATTCACCAGCAATAATACACTGAGCTGTGTGCGTATAAAATTCACCAGCAATAAAACACTGCATTGTGCAGATGACATTCACCAGCAAAAGTACACTGAGCTGTGTGTGTATAACATTCACCAGCAATAATACACTGAGCTGTGTGTGTATAACATTCACCAGCAATAATACAGAGCTGTGTGTGTATAACATTCAACAGCAATAATACACTGAGCTGTGTGTGTATAACATTCACCAGCAATAATACACTGAGCTGTGTGTGTATAACATTCAACAGCAATAATACACTGAGCTGTGTGTGTATAACATTCACCAGCAATAATACACTGAGATGTGTGTATAACATTCCCCAGCAATAATACACTGAGCTGTGTGTGTATAACAGTCACCAGCAATAATACACTGAGCTGTGTGTGTATAACAGTCACCAGCAATAATACACTGAGCAGTGTGTGTATAACATTCACCAGCAATAATACAGAGCTGTGTGTGTACAGCTTTCACCAGCAATAATACACTGAGCTGTCTGTGAATAACATTCACCAGCAATAATACACTGAGCTGTGTGTGTATAACATTCACCAGCAATAATACACTGAGCAGTGTGTGTATAACATTCACCAGCAATAATACACTGGGCTGTGTGTGTATAAAATTCACCAGCAATAATACAGAGCTGTGTGTGTGTAACATTCACCAGCAATAATACACTGCATTGTGCATATAACTTTCACCAGCAATAATACACTGAGCTGTCTGTGAATAACATTCACCAGCAATAATACACTGAGCTGCATGTGTATAACATTCACCAGCAATAATACACTGAGCTGTGTGTGTATAACATTCACCAGCAATAATACACTGAGCTGCGTGGGTATAACATTCACCAGCAATAATACACTGAGCTGTCTGTGTATAAGATTCACCAGCAATAATACACTGAGCTGTGTGTGTATAACATTCAGCAGCAATAATACACTGAGCTGTGTGTAAAGCATTCACCAGCAATAATACAGAGCTGTGTGTGTGTAACATTCACCAGCAATAATACACTGCATTGTGCATATAACTTTCACCAGCAATAATACACTGAGCTGTGTGTGTATAACTTTCACAAGCAATAATACACTGTGCTGTGTGTGTGTAACATTCACCAGCAATAATGCACTGAGCTGTGTGTGTATAACATTCACCAGCAATAATACACTGAGCTCTGTGTGTATAACATTCACCAGCAATAATACACTGAGCTGTGTGCGTATAACATTCACCAGCAATAATACACTGCACTTTGCATATAACATTCACCAGCAATAATACACTGAGCTGTGTGCGTATAACATTCACCAGCAATAATACACTGCATTGTGCAGATAACATTCACCAGCAAAAGTCCACTGAGCTGTGTGTGTATAACATTCACCAGCAGTAATACACTGAGCTGTATGTGTATAACATTCACCAGCAATAATACACTGAGCTGTGTGCGTATTACATTCACCAGCAATAATACACTGCATTGTGGATATAACATTCACCAGCAATAATACACTGAGCTGTGTGTGTATAACATTCACCAGCAATAATACACTGAGCTGCATGTGGAAAACATTCAGCAGCAATAATACACTGAGCTGTGTGTATAACATTCACCAGCAATAATACACTGAGCTGTGTATGTATAACATTCAACAGCAATAATACACTGAGCTGTGTGTGTATAACATTCACCAGCAATACTACACTGAGCTCTGTGTATAACATTCACCAGCAATAATACATTGAGCTGTGCGTGTATAACATTCACCAGCAATAATACACTGAGCTGTGTGTGTATAACATTCACCAGCAATAATACAGAGCTGTGTGTGTACAGCATTCACCAGCAATAATACACTGAGCTGTCTGTGAATAACATTCACCAGCAATAATACACTGAGCTGTGTGAGTATAACATTCACCAGCAATAATACACTGAACTGTCTGTGAATAACATTCACCAGCAATAATACACTGAGCTGTGTGTGTATCACATTCACCAGCAATAATACACTGAGCTGCGTCTGTACAGCATTCACCAGCAATAATACACTGAGCTGTCTGTTAATAACATTCAGCAGCAATAATACACTGAGCTGTGTGTGTATAACATTCACCAGCAATAATACACTGAGCTGTGTGTGTATAACATTCACCAGCATTAATACACTGAGCTGTCTGCGAATAACATTCACCAGCAATAATACACTGAGCTGTCTGTGTAGAACATTCACCAGCAATAATATACTGAGCTGTGTGTGTATAACATTCACCAGCAATAATACACTGAGCTGTGTGTGTATAACATTCACCAGCAATAATACACTGAGCTTTGTGTGTACAGCATTCACCAGCAATAATACACTGAGCTGTCTGTGAATAACATTCACCAGCAATAATACACTGAGCTGTGTGTGTAACATTCACCAGCAATAATACAGAGCTGTGTGTGTGTAACATTCAACAGCAATAATACACTGAGATGCGTGTGTATAACATTCACCAGCAATAACACACTGAGCTGTGTGTGTATAACATTCACCAGCAATAATACACTGAGCTGTGTGTGTATAACATTCACCAGCAATAATACAGAGCTGTGTGTGTGTAACATTTACCAGCAATAATACACTGAGATGCGTGTGTATAACATTTACCAGCAATAATACACTGAGCTGTGTGTGTATAACATTCACCAGCAATAATACACTGAGCTGTGTGTGTATAACATTCACCGACAATAATACACTGAGCTGTGTGTGTATAACATTCACCAGCAATAATACACTGAGCTGTCTGTGTATAACATTCACCAGAAATAATACACTGAGCTGTGTGTGTATAACATTCACCAGCAATAATACACTGAGCTGTGTGTGTATAACATTCACCATCAATAATACTCTGAGCAGTGTGTGTATAACATTCACCAGCAATAATACACTGAGCTGTATGTGTATAACATTCACCAGCAATAATACACTGAGCTGTGTGCGTATTACATTCACCAGCAATAATACACTGCATTGTGCATATAACATTCACCAGCAATAATACACTGAGCTGTGTGCGTATAACATTCACCAGCAATAAAACACTGCATTGTGCAGATGACATTCACCAGCAAAAGTACACTGAGCTGTGTGTGTATAACATTCACCAGCAATAATACACTGAGCTGTGTGTGTATAACATTCACCAGCAATAATACAGAGCTGTGTGTGTGTAACATTCACCAGCAATAATACACTGAGCTGCGTGTGTATAACATTCACCAGCAATAATACACTGAGCTGTGTATATAACATTCACCAGCAATAATACACTGAGCTGTGTGTGTATAACATTCACCAGCAATAATACACTGAGCTGTCTGTCTATAACATTCACCAGCAATAATACACTGAGCTGTCTGTGTATAACATTCACCACCAATAATACACTGAGCTGTCTGTGTATAACATTCACCAGCAATAATACACTGAGCTGTGTGCGTGTAACATTCACCAGCAATAATACACTGCATTGTGCATATAACATTCACCAGCAATAATACACTGAGCAGTGTGTGTATAACATACATCAGCAATAATACACTGAGCTGTTTATATAATATTCACCAGCAATAATACACTGAGCTCTGTGTGTATAACATTCACCAGCAATAAGACACTGAGCTGTGTGTGTATAACATTCACCTGCAATAATGCACTGAGCTGCGCGTGTATAACATTCACCAGCAATAATACACTGAGCTGTGTATATAACATTCACCAGCAATAATGCACTGAGCTGTGTGTGTATAACACTCACCAGCATAAATACAGAGCTGTGTCTGTGTAACATTCACCAGCAATAATACACTGAGCTGCGTGTGTATAACATTCACCAGCAATAATACACTGAGCTGTGTGTGTATAACATTCACCAACAATAATACACTGAGCTGCGTGTGTATAACATTCACCAGCAATAATACACTGAGCTGTCTATGTATAACATTCACCAGCAATAATACACTGAGCTGTGTGTGTATAACATTCACCAGCAATAATACACTGAGCTGTGTGTGTATAACATTCACCAGCAATAATACACTGAGCTGTCTATGTATAACATTCACCAGCAATAATACACTGAGCTGTGTGTGTGTATAACATTCACCAGCAATAATTCACTGAGCTGTGTGTGTATAACATTCACGAGCAATAATACACTGAGATGTGTGTATAACATTCACCAGAAAAAATACACTTAGCTGTCTGTGTATAGAATTCACCAGCAATAATACACTGAGCTGTGTGTGTATATAATTCACCAGCAATAATACACTGAGCTGTGCGTGTATAACATTCACCAGCAATAATACACTGAGCTGTGCGTGTATAACATTCACCAGCAATAATACACTGAGCTGTGTGTATAACATTCACCAGAAATAATACACTGAGCTGTCTGTGTATAGCATTCACCAGCAACAATACACTGAGCTGTGTGTGTATAACATTCACCAGCAATAATACACTGAGCTGTGTGTGTATAACATTCACCAGCAATAATACACTGAGCTGTATGTATAACATTCACCAGCAATAATACACTGAGCTATGTGTGTATAACATTCACCAGCAATAATACACTGAGCTGTGCGTATATAACATACACCAGCAACAATACACTGAGCTGTCTGTGTATAGCATTCACCAGCAATAATACACTGAGCAGTGTGTGTATAACATACACCAGCAATAATACACTGAGCTGTGTGTGGCTAACATTCACCAGCAATAATACACTGAGCTGTCTATGTATAACATTCACCAGCAGTAATACACTGAGCTGTCTGTGTATAACATTCACCAGCAATAATACACTGAGCTGTGTGCGTGTAACATTCACCAGCAATAATACACTGCATTGTGCATATAACATTCACCAGCAATAATACACTGAGCAGTGTGTGTATAACATACATCAGCAATAATACACTGAGCTGTTTATATAATATTCACCAGCAATAATACACTGAGCTCTGTGTGTATAACATTCACCAGCAATAAGACACTGAGCTGTGTGTGTATAACATTCACCTGCAATAATGCACTGAGCTGCGCGTGTATAACATTCACCAGCAATAATACACTGAGCTGTGTATATAACATTCACCAGCAATAATGCACTGAGCTGTGTGTGTATAACATTCACCAGCATAAATACAGAGCTGTGTCTGTGTAACATTCACCAGCAATAATACACTGAGCTGCGTGTGTATAACATTCACCAGCAATAATACACTGAGCTGTGTGTGTATAACATTCACCAACAATAATACACTGAGCTGCGTGTGTATAACATTCACCAGCAATAATACACTGAGCTGTCTATGTATAACATTCACCAGCAATAATACACTGAGCTGTGTGTGTATAACATTCACCAGCAATAATACACTGAGCTGTGTGTGTATAACATTCACCAGCAATAATACACTGAGCTGTGTGAGTATAACATTCACCAGCAATAATACACTGAACTGTCTGTGAATAACATTCACCAGCAATAATACACTGAGCTGTGTGTGTATCACATTCACCAGCAATAATACACTGAGCTGCGTCTGTACAGCATTCACCAGCAATAATGCACTGAGCTGTCTGTTAATAACATTCAGCAGCAATAATACACTGAGCTGTGTGTGTATAACATTCACCAGCAATAATACACTGAGCTGTGTGTGTATAACATTCACCAGCATTAATACACTGAGCTGTCTGCGAATAACATTCACCAGCAATAATACACTGAGCTGTCTGTGTAGAACATTCACCAGCAATAATAAACTGAGCTGTGTGTGTATAACATTCACCAGCAATAATACACTGAGCTGTGTGTGTATAACATTCACCAGCAATAATACACTGAGCTGTGTGTGTACAGCATTCACCAGCAATAATACACTGAGCTGTCTGTGAATAACATTCACCAGCAATAATACACTGAGCTGTGTGTGTATAACATTCACCAGCAATAATACAGAGCTGTGTGTGTGTAACATTCAACAGCAATAATACACTGAGATGCGTGTGTATAACATTCACCAGCAATAACACACTGAGCTGTGTGTGTATAACATTCACCAGCAATAATACACTGAGCTGTGTGTGTATAACATTCACCAGCAATAATACAGAGCTGTGTGTGTGTAACATTTACCAGCAATAATACACTGAGATGCGTGTGTATAACATTTACCAGCAATAATACACTGAGCTGTGTGTGTATAACATTCACCAGCAATAATACACTGAGCTGTGTGTGTATAACATTCACCGACAATAATACACTGAGCTGTGTGTGTATAACATTCACCAGCAATAATACACTGAGCTGTCTGTGTATAACATTCACCAGAAATAATACACTGAGCTGTGTGTGTATAACATTCACCAGCAATAATACACTGAGCTGTGTGTGTATAACATTCACCAGCAATAATACACTGAGCTGTATGTGTATAACATTCACCAGCAATAATACACTGAGCTGTGTGCGTATTACATTCACCAGCAATAATACACTGCATTGTGCATATAACATTCACCAGCAATAATACACTGAGCTGTGTGCGTATAACATTCACCAGCAATAAAACACTGCATTGTGCAGATGACATTCACCAGCAAAAGTACACTGAGCTGTGTGTGTATAACATTCACCAGCAATAATACACTGAGCTGTGTGTGTATAACATTCACCAGCAATAATACAGAGCTGTGTGTGTGTAACATTCACCAGCAATAATACACTGAGCTGCGTGTGTATAACATTCACCAGCAATAATACACTGAGCTGTGTATATAACATTCACCAGCAATAATACACTGAGCTGTGTGTGTATAACATTCACCAGCAATAATACACTGAGCTGTCTGTCTATAACATTCACCAGCAATAATACACTGAGCTGTCTGTCTATAACATTCACCACCAATAATACACTGAGCTGTCTGTGTATAACATTCACCAGCAATAATACACTGAGCTTTGTGCGTGTAACATTCACCAGCAATAATACACTGCATTGTGCATATAACATTCACCAGCAATAATACACTGAGCAGTGTGTGTATAACATACATCAGCAATAATACACTGAGCTGTTTATATAATATTCACCAGCAATAATACACTGAGCTCTGTGTGTATAACATTCACCAGCAATAAGACACTGAGCTGTGTGTGTATAACATTCACCTGCAATAATGCACTGAGCTGCGCGTGTATAACATTCACCAGCAATAATACACTGAGCTGTGTGTGTATAACATTCACCAGCAATAATACACTGAGCTGTGTGTGTACAGCATTCACCAGCAATAATACACTGAGCTGTCTGTGAATAACATTCACCAGCAATAATACACTGAGCTGTGTGTGTATAACATTCACCAGCAATAATACAGAGCTGTGTGTGTGTAACATTCAACAGCAATAATACACTGAGATGCGTGTGTATAACATTCACCAGCAATAACACACTGAGCTGTGTGTGTATAACATTCACCAGCAATAATACACTGAGCTGTGTGTGTATAACATTCACCAGCAATAATACAGAGCTGTGTGTGTGTAACATTTACCAGCAATAATACACTGAGATGCGTGTGTATAACATTTACCAGCAATAATACACTGAGCTGTGTGTGTATAACATTCACCAGCAATAATACACTGAGCTGTGTGTGTATAACATTCACCGACAATAATACACTGAGCTGTGTGTGTATAACATTCACCAGCAATAATACACTGAGCTGTCTGTGTATAACATTCACCAGAAATAATACACTGAGCTGTGTGTGTATAACATTCACCAGCAATAATACACTGAGCTGTGTGTGTATAACATTCACCATCAATAATACTCTGAGCAGTGCGTGTATAACATTCACCAGCAATAATACACTGAGCTGTATGTGTATAACATTCACCAGCAATAATACACTGAGCTGTGTGCGTATTACATTCACCAGCAATAATACACTGCATTGTGCATATAACATTCACCAGCAATAATACACTGAGCTGTGTGCGTATAACATTCACCAGCAATAAAACACTGCATTGTGCAGATGACATTCACCAGCAATAATACACTGAGCTGTGTGTGTATAACATTCACCAGCAATAATACACTGAGCTGTGTGTGTATAACATTCACCAGCAATAATACACTGAGCTGTCTGTGTATAACATTCACCAGAAATAATACACTGAGCTGTGTGTGTATAACATTCACCAGCAATAATACACTGAGCTGTGTGTGTATAACATTCACCAGCAATAATACACTGAGCTGTATGTGTATAACATTCACCAGCAATAATACACTGAGCTGTGTGCGTATTACATTCACCAGCAATAATACACTGCATTGTGCATATAACATTCACCAGCAATAATACACTGAGCTGTGTGCGTATAACATTCACCAGCAATAAAACACTGCATTGTGCAGATGACATTCACCAGCAAAAGTACACTGAGCTGTGTGTGTATAACATTCACCAGCAATAATACACTGAGCTGTGTGTGTATAACATTCACCAGCAATAATACAGAGCTGTGTGTGTGTAACATTCACCAGCAATAATACACTGAGCTGCGTGTGTATAACATTCACCAGCAATAATACACTGAGCTGTGTATATAACATTCACCAGCAATAATACACTGAGCTGTGTGTGTATAACATTCACCAGCAATAATACACTGAGCTGTCTGTCTATAACATTCACCAGCAATAATACACTGAGCTGTCTGTCTATAACATTCACCACCAATAATACACTGAGCTGTCTGTGTATAACATTCACCAGCAATAATACACTGAGCTTTGTGCGTGTAACATTCACCAGCAATAATACACTGCATTGTGCATATAACATTCACCAGCAATAATACACTGAGCAGTGTGTGTATAACATACATCAGCAATAATACACTGAGCTGTTTATATAATATTCACCAGCAATAATACACTGAGCTCTGTGTGTATAACATTCACCAGCAATAAGACACTGAGCTGTGTGTGTATAACATTCACCTGCAATAATGCACTGAGCTGCGCGTGTATAACATTCACCAGCAATAATACACTGAGCTGTGTGTGTATAACATTCACCAGCAATAATACACTGAGCTGTGTGTGTACAGCATTCACCAGCAATAATACACTGAGCTGTCTGTGAATAACATTCACCAGCAATAATACACTGAGCTGTGTGTGTATAACATTCACCAGCAATAATACAGAGCTGTGTGTGTGTAACATTCAACAGCAATAATACACTGAGATGCGTGTGTATAACATTCACCAGCAATAACACACTGAGCTGTGTGTGTATAACATTCACCAGCAATAATACACTGAGCTGTGTGTGTATAACATTCACCAGCAATAATACAGAGCTGTGTGTGTGTAACATTTACCAGCAATAATACACTGAGATGCGTGTGTATAACATTTACCAGCAATAATACACTGAGCTGTGTGTGTATAACATTCACCAGCAATAATACACTGAGCTGTGTGTGTATAACATTCACCGACAATAATACACTGAGCTGTGTGTGTATAACATTCACCAGCAATAATACACTGAGCTGTCTGTGTATAACATTCACCAGAAATAATACACTGAGCTGTGTGTGTATAACATTCACCAGCAATAATACACTGAGCTGTGTGTGTATAACATTCACCATCAATAATACTCTGAGCAGTGCGTGTATAACATTCACCAGCAATAATACACTGAGCTGTATGTGTATAACATTCACCAGCAATAATACACTGAGCTGTGTGCGTATTACATTCACCAGCAATAATACACTGCATTGTGCATATAACATTCACCAGCAATAATACACTGAGCTGTGTGCGTATAACATTCACCAGCAATAAAACACTGCATTGTGCAGATGACATTCACCAGCAAAAGTACACTGAGCTGTGTGTGTATAACATTCACCAGCAATAATACACTGAGCTGTGTGTGTATAACTTTCACCAGCAATAATACAGAGCTGTGTGTGTGTAACATTCACCAGCAATAATACACTGAGCTGCGTGTGTATAACATTCACCAGCAATAATACACTGAGCTGTGTATATAACATTCACCAGCAATAATACACTGAGCTGTGTGTGTATAACATTCACCAGCAATAATACACTGAGCTGTCTGTCTATAACATTCACCAGCAATAATACACTGAGCTGTCTGTCTATAACATTCACCACCAATAATACACTGAGCTGTCTGTGTATAACATTCACCAGCAATAATACACTGAGCTTTGTGCGTGTAACATTCACCAGCAATAATACACTGCATTGTGCATATAACATTCACCAGCAATAATACACTGAGCAGTGTGTGTATAACATACATCAGCAATAATACACTGAGCTGTTTATATAATATTCACCAGCAATAATACACTGAGCTCTGTGTGTATAACATTCACCAGCAATAAGACACTGAGCTGTGTGTGTATAACATTCACCTGCAATAATGCACTGAGCTGCGCGTGTATAACATTCACCAGCAATAATACACTGAGCTGTGTATATAACATTCACCAGCAATAATGCACTGAGCTGTGTGTGTATAACATTCACCAGCATAAATACAGAGCTGTGTCTGTGTAACATTCACCAGCAATAATACACTGAGCTGCGTGTGTATAACATTCACCAGCAATAATACACTGAGCTGTGTGTGTATAACATTCACCAACAATAATACACTGAGCTGCGTGTGTATAACATTCACCAGCAATAATACACTGAGCTGTCTATGTATAACATTCACCAGCAATAATACACTGAGCTGTGTGTGTATAACATTCACCAGCAATAATACACTGAGCTGTGTGTGTATAACATTCACCAGCAATAATACACTGAGCTGTCTATGTATAACATTCACCAGCAATAATACACTGAGCTGTGTGTGTGTATAACATTCACCAGCAATAATTCACTGAGCTGTGTGTGTATAACATTCACGAGCAATAATACACTGAGATGTGTGTATAACATTCACCAGAAAAAATACACTTAGCTGTCTGTGTATAGAATTCACCAGCAATAATACACTGAGCTGTGTGTGTATATAATTCACCAGCAATAATACACTGAGCTGTGCGTGTATAACATTCACCAGCAATAATACACTGAGCTGTGCGTGTATAACATTCACCAGCAATAATACACTGAGCTGTGTGTATAACATTCACCAGAAATAATACACTGAGCTGTCTGTGTATAGCATTCACCAGCAACAATACACTGAGCTGTGTGTGTATAACATTCACCAGCAATAATACACTGAGCTGTGTGTGTATAACATTCACCAGCAATAATACACTGAGCTGTGTGTATAACATTCACCAGCAATAATACACTGAGCTATGTGTGTATAACATTCACCAGCAATAATACACTGAGCTGTGCGTATATAACATACACCAGCAACAATACACTGAGCTGTCTGTGTATAGCATTCACCAGCAATAATACACTGAGCAGTGTGTGTATAACATACACCAGCAATAATACACTGAGCTGTGTGTGGCTAACATTCACCAGCAATAATACACTGAGCTGTCTATGTATAACATTCACCAGCAGTAATACACTGAGCTGTCTGTGTATAACATTCACCAGCAATAATACACTGAGCTGTGTGCGTGTAACATTCACCAGCAATAATACACTGCATTGTGCATATAACATTCACCAGCAATAATACACTGAGCAGTGTGTGTATAACATACATCAGCAATAATACACTGAGCTGTTTATATAATATTCACCAGCAATAATACACTGAGCTCTGTGTGTATAACATTCACCAGCAATAAGACACTGAGCTGTGTGTGTATAACATTCACCTGCAATAATGCACTGAGCTGCGCGTGTATAACATTCACCAGCAATAATACACTGAGCTGTGTATATAACATTCACCAGCAATAATGCACTGAGCTGTGTGTGTATAACATTCACCAGCATAAATACAGAGCTGTGTCTGTGTAACATTCACCAGCAATAATACACTGAGCTGCGTGTGTATAACATTCACCAGCAATAATACACTGAGCTGTGTGTGTATAACATTCACCAACAATAATACACTGAGCTGCGTGTGTATAACATTCACCAGCAATAATACACTGAGCTGTCTATGTATAACATTCACCAGCAATAATACACTGAGCTGTGTGTGTATAACATTCACCAGCAATAATACACTGAGCTGTGTGTGTATAACATTCACCAGCAATAATACACTGAGCTGTGTGAGTATAACATTCACCAGCAATAATACACTGAACTGTCTGTGAATAACATTCACCAGCAATAATACACTGAGCTGTGTGTGTATCACATTCACCAGCAATAATACACTGAGCTGCGTCTGTACAGCATTCACCAGCAATAATACACTGAGCTGTCTGTTAATAACATTCAGCAGCAATAATACACTGAGCTGTGTGTGTATAACATTCACCAGCAATAATACACTGAGCTGTGTGTGTATAACATTCACCAGCATTAATACACTGAGCTGTCTGCGAATAACATTCACCAGCAATAATACACTGAGCTGTCTGTGTAGAACATTCACCAGCAATAATATACTGAGCTGTGTGTGTATAACATTCACCAGCAATAATACACTGAGCTGTGTGTGTATAACATTCACCAGCAATAATACACTGAGCTGTGTGTGTACAGCATTCACCAGCAATAATACACTGAGCTGTCTGTGAATAACATTCACCAGCAATAATACACTGAGCTGTGTGTGTATAACATTCACCAGCAATAATACAGAGCTGTGTGTGTGTAACATTCAACAGCAATAATACACTGAGATGCGTGTGTATAACATTCACCAGCAATAACACACTGAGCTGTGTGTGTATAACATTCACCAGCAATAATACACTGAGCTGTGTGAGTATAACATTCACCAGCAATAATACAGAGCTGTGTGTGTGTAACATTTACCAGCAATAATACACTGAGATGCGTGTGTATAACATTTACCAGCAATAATACACTGAGCTGTGTGTGTATAACATTCACAAGCAATAATACACTGAGCTGTGTGTGTATAACATTCACCGACAATAATACACTGAGCTGTGTGTGTATAACATTCACCAGCAATAATACACTGAGCTGTCTGTGTATAACATTCACCAGCAATAATACACTGCATTGTGCATATAACATTCACCAGCAATAATACACTGAGCTGTGTGCGTATAACATTCACCAGCAATAAAACACTGCATTGTGCAGATGACATTCACCAGCAAAAGTACACTGAGCTGTGTGTGTATAACATTCACCAGCAATAATACACTGAGCTGTGTGTGTATAACATTCACCAGCAATAATACAGAGCTGTGTGTGTGTAACATTCACCAGCAATAATACACTGAGCTGCGTGTGTATAACATTCACCAGCAATAATACACTGAGCTGTGTATATAACATTCACCAGCAATAATACACTGAGCTGTGTGTGTATAACATTCACCAGCAATAATACACTGAGCTGTCTGTCTATAACATTCACCAGCAATAATACACTGAGCTGTCTGTCTATAACATTCACCACCAATAATACACTGAGCTGTCTGTGTATAACATTCACCAGCAATAATACACTGAGCTGTGTGCGTGTAACATTCACCAGCAATAATACACTGCATTGTGCATATAACATTCACCAGCAATAATACACTGAGCAGTGTGTGTATAACATACATCAGCAATAATACACTGAGCTGTTTATATAATATTCACCAGCAATAATACACTGAGCTCTGTGTGTATAACATTCACCAGCAATAAGACACTGAGCTGTGTGTGTATAACATTCACCTGCAATAATGCACTGAGCTGCGCGTGTATAACATTCACCAGCAATAATACACTGAGCTGTGTATATAACATTCACCAGCAATAATGCACTGAGCTGTGTGTGTATAACATTCACCAGCATAAATACAGAGCTGTGTCTGTGTAACATTCACCAGCAATAATACACTGAGCTGCGTGTGTATAACATTCACCAGCAATAATACACTGAGCTGTGTGTGTATAACATTCACCAACAATAATACACTGAGCTGCGTGTGTATAACATTCACCAGCAATAATACACTGAGCTGTCTATGTATAACATTCACCAGCAATAATACACTGAGCTGTGTGTGTATAACATTCACCAGCAATAATACACTGAGCTGTGTGTGTATAACATTCACCAGCAATAATACACTGAGCTGTCTATGTATAACATTCACCAGCAATAATACACTGAGCTGTGTGTGTGTATAACATTCACCAGCAATAATTCACTGAGCTGTGTGTGTATAACATTCACGAGCAATAATACACTGAGATGTGTGTATAACATTCACCAGAAATAATACACTTAGCTGTCTGTGTATAGAATTCACCAGCAATAATACACTGAGCTGTGTGTGTATATAATTCACCAGCAATAATACACTGAGCTGTGCGTGTATAACATTCACCAGCAATAATACACTGAGGTGTGCGTGTATAACATTCACCAGCAATAATACACTGAGCTGTGTGTATAACATTCACCAGAAATAATACACTGAGCTGTCTGTGTATAGCATTCACCAGCAACAATACACTGAGCTGTGTGTGTATAACATTCACCAGCAATAATACACTGAGCTGTGTGTGTATAACATTCACCAGCAATAATACACTGAGCTGTGTGTATAACATTCACCAGCAATAATACACTGAGCTGTCTGTGTATAGCATTCACCAGCAACAATACACTGAGCTGTGTGTGTATAACATTCACCAGCAATAATACACTGAGCTGTGTGTGTATAACATTCACCAGCAATAATACACTGAGCTGTGTGTATAACATTCACCAGCAATAATACACTGAGCTATGTGTGTATAACATTCACCAGCAATAATACACTGAGCTGTCTATGTATAACATTCACCAGCAGTAATACACTGAGCTGTCTGTGTATAACATTCACCAGCAATAATACACTGAGCTGTGTGCGTGTAACATTCACCAGCAATAATACACTGCATTGTGCATATAACATTCACCAGCAATAATACACTGAGCAGTGTGTGTATAACATACATCAGCAATAATACACTGAGCTGTTTATATAATATTCACCAGCAATAATACACTGAGCTCTGTGTGTATAACATTCACCAGCAATAAGACACTGAGCTGTGTGTGTATAACATTCACCTGCAATAATGCACTGAGCTGCGCGTGTATAACATTCACCAGCAATAATACACTGAGCTGTGTATATAACATTCACCAGCAATAATGCACTGAGCTGTGTGTGTATAACATTCACCAGCATAAATACAGAGCTGTGTCTGTGTAACATTCACCAGCAATAATACACTGAGCTGCGTGTGTATAACATTCACCAGCAATAATACACTGAGCTGTGTGTGTATAACATTCACCAACAATAATACACTGAGCTGCGTGTGTATAACATTCACCAGCAATAATACACTGAGCTGTCTATGTATAACATTCACCAGCAATAATACACTGAGCTGTGTGTGTATAACATTCACCAGCAATAATACACTGAGCTGTGTGTGTATAACATTCACCAGCAATAATACACTGAGCTGTCTACGTATAAGATTCACCAGCAATAATACACTGAGCTGTGTGTGTGTATAACATTCACCAGCAATAATTCACTGAGCTGTGTGTGTATAACATTCACGAGCAATAATACACTGAGATGTGTGTATAACATTCACCAGAAATAATACACTTAGCTGTCTGTGTATAGAATTCACCAGCAATAATACACTGAGCTGTATGTGTATATAATTCACCAGCAATAATACACTGAGCTGTGCGTGTATAACATTCACCAGCAATAATACACTGAGCTGTGCGTGTATAACATTCACCAGCAATAATACACTGAGCTGTGTGTATAACATTCACCAGAAATAATACACTGAGCTGTCTGTGTATAGCATTCACCAGCAACAATACACTGAGCTGTGTGTGTATAACATTCACCAGCAATAATACACTGAGCTGTGTGTGTATAACATTCACCAGCAATAATACACTGAGCTGTGTGTATAACATTCACCAGCAATAATACACTGAGCTATGTGTGTATAACATTCACCAGCAATAATACACTGAGCTGTGCGTATATAACATACACCAGCAACAATACACTGAGCTGTCTGTGTAAGCATTCACCAGCAATAATACACTGAGCAGTGTGTGTATAACATACACCAGCAATAATACACTGAGCTGTGTGTGGCTAACATTCACCAGCAATAATACACTGAGCTGTCTATGTATAACATTCACCAGCAGTAATACACTGAGCAGTGTGTGTATAACATTCACCAGCAATAAGGCACTGATCTGTGAGTGTATAACATTCACCAGCAATAATACACTGAGCTGTGCGTGTGTAACATTGACCAGCAATAATACACTGAGCTGTGTATATAACATTCACCAGCAATAATGCACTGAGCTGTGTGTGTATAACATACACCAGCAATAATACACTGAGCTACCTATGTATAACATTCACCAGCAATAATACACTGAGCAGTGTGTGTATAACATTCAACAGCAATAATACACTGAGCTGTATGTGAAGAACATTCACCAGCAATAATACACTGAGCTGTGTGCGTATAACATTCACCAGCAATAATACACTGCATTGTGCATATCACATTCACTCGCAATAATACACAGAGCTGTGTGTGTATAACATTCACCAGCAATAATACACTGAGCTGTATGTGTATAACATTCACCGGCAATAATACATTGAGCTGTGTGTGTATAACATTCACCAGCAATAATACACTGAGCTGTGTGTGTATAACATTCACCAGCAATAATACAGAGCTGTGTGTGTACAGCATTCACCAGCAATAATACACTGAGCTGTCTGTGAATAACATTCATCAGCAATAATACACTGAGCTGTGTGAGTATAACATTCACCAGCAATAATACACTGAGCTGTCTGTGAATAACATTCACCAGCAATAATACACTGAGCTGTGTGTGTATAACATTCACCAGCAATAATACACTGAGCTGTGTGTGTACAGCATTCACCAGCAATAATACACTGAGCTGTCTGTGAATAACATTCACCAGCAATAATACACTGAGCTGTGTGTGTACAACATTAACCAGCAATAATACACTGAGCTGTGTGTGTATAACATTCAGCAGGAATAATACACTGAGCTGTCTGCGAATAACATTCACCAGCAATAATACACTGAGCTGTCTGTGTATAACATTCACCAGCAATAATATACTGAGCTGTGTGTGTATAACATTCACCAGCAATAATACACTGAGCTGTGTGTGTATAACATTCACCAGCAATAATACAGAGCTGTGTGTGTGTAACATTTACCAGCAATAATACACTGAGATGCGTGTGTATAACATTTACCAGCAATAATACACTGAGCTGTGTGTGTATAACATTTACCAGCAATAATACACTGAGCTGTGTGTATAACATTCACCAGCAATAATACACTGAGCTGTGTGTGTATAACATTCACCAGCAATAATACACTGAGCTGTGTGTGTATAACATTCACCAGCAATAATACACTGAGCTGTCTATGTATAACATTCACCAGCAGTAATACACTGAGCTGTGTGTGTATAACATTCACCAGCAATAATACACTGAGCTGCCTTTGAATGACATTCACCAGCAATAATACACTGAGCTGTGTGTGTATAACATTCACCAGCAATAATACACTGAGCTGCGTGTGTATAGCATTCACCAGCAATAATACACTGAGCTGTCTGTGTATAACATTCACCAGCATTAATCCACTGAGCTGTGTGTGTATAACATTCAGCAGCAATAATACACTGAGCTGTGTGTATAACATTCACCAGCCATAATATACTGAGCTGTGTGTTTATAACATTCACCAGCAATAACACACTGAGCTGTGCGTAAATCACATACACCAGCAACAATACACTGAGCTGTCTGTGTATAGCATTCAGCAGCAATAATACACTGAGCTGTGTCTGTATAACATACATCAGCAATAATACACTGAGCTGTTTATATAACATTCTCCAGCAATAATACACTGAGCTCTGTGTGTATAACATTCACCAGCAATAAGACACTGAGCTGTGTGTGTATAACATTCACCAGCAATAATACACTGAGCTGCGCGTGTATAACATTCACCAGCAATAATACACTGAGCTGTGTATATAACATTCACCAGCAATAATGCACTGAGCTGTGTGTGTATAACATTCACAAGCAATAATACACTGAGCTGTGTGTGTATAACATTCACCAGCAATAATACACTGAGCTGTGTGTATATAACATTCACCAGCAATAATACACTGAGCTGTGTGTGTATAACATTCACCAGCAATAATACACTGAGCTGTGTGTATATAACATTCACCAGCAATAATACACTGAGCTGTGTGTGTATAACATTCACCAGCAATAATAGACTGAGCTGTGTGTGTATAACATTCACCAGCAATAATACACTGAGCTGTGTGTGTATAACATTCACCAGCAATAACACACTGAGCTGTGTGTGTATAACATTCACCAGCAATAATACACTGAGCTGTGTGCGTATAACAGTCACCAGCAATAATACACTGAGCTGTGTGTGTATAACATTCACCAGCAATAATACACTGAGCTGTGTGTGTATAACATTCACCAGCAATAATACACTGAGCTGTGTGTGTATAACATTCACCAGCAATAATACACTGAGATGCGTGTGTATAACATTCACCAGCAATAATACACTGAGATGCGTGTGTATAACATTCACCAGCAATAATACACTGAGCTGTGTGCGTATAACATTCACCAGCAATAATACACTGAGCTGTGTGTGTATAACATTCACCAGCAATAATACACTGAGCTGTGTGTGTATAACATTCACCAGCAATAATACACTGAGCTGTGTGTGTATAACATTCACCAGCAATAATACACTGAGCTGTGTGTGGATAACATTCACCAGCAATAATACACTGAGCTGTGTGTGTATAACATTCACCAGCAATAATACACTGAGCTGTGTGTGTATAACATTCACCAGCAATAATACACTGAGCTGTGTGCGTATAACATTCACCAGCAATAATACACTGAGCTGTGTGCGTATAACATTCACCAGCAATAATACACTGAGCTGTCTATGTATAACATTCAGCAGCAATAATAAACTGAGCTGTGTTTGTATAACATTCACCAGCAGTAATACACTGAGCTGTGTGTTGTCTTCTTTATTTCTATGTGAACTAGAAGCTGTTTCTTATGTTGACCGAATGACCACACGACCAGCATATTAACCCAAAAGACAGTTTATTAAATACACCCTTGATTTATATGCAATGATTCATGTGGCTACGCACTAAACTAAACCTAATAACTATGTTGACCTTTACTTAACTTCGGGGTGACCGGCTCTGTGCGGGAGATAAGGCCTTTATCTATGTCCATGTGGGTCGGTTGGATGTCGTCAGGTTCGTCTCGGCTGGGCTCGTCCTTCACGTAACGATCACGGGTCGTTGAACTTGTCTGCTTGATGTGCTGCAATTGGTTGCACACAGGACGGTCCAAAAGTGGCCCAACCCTAATGCACAGGGCTTCTTGTCCTTCTTCTCTTTCGCGCCCTTTTGGGCGGTCCTAACTCCAGCTCCAATGGATCAATAGGGTTTTGATCACCCTCATTGATCCTGGCCAATTATGGGGCGGATACCTCGGTGGCTGGGCGGGCCCCATCTGTCATTGTTCCAGGCACGTAGGCCTTTCTTGGAGAATTAACTACACTGGGAATAAGATTCCTTGGGAATAAACAGCACTAGGAATGAGATTGATCGGCAATAACTACACTTGGAATGGAATTCATCGGGAATGCACTACGCCCCGAATGGGATTCCTTGGCAATAACCTTCACCGTGAATGAGATTGATCGGCAATTAACTACACCAGGAATAGGATTAAAGAGGAATAAACTGTACTGGGAATGAGATTCATCAGGAGTTAACAACACTGGGAATAGGATCAATCAGGAATAAACCAGATTGGGAATGTGATTCCTTGGAAAAAAACTACATCGGGAATGAGATTCATTAGTAATAAACTACACTGGGAATGAGATTAATCAGGAAGAAAAGACATTGGGATTGAGATTCATAGGAATTAAACCATGCTGGGAATAGTATTCTTTGCGAATTAACTACACCAGGAATGTGATTCATCGGAAATTAACTACACCAGGAGTAAGATTCCTCGCTAATAAACAACAACGGGAATGATTCCTCAGGTAGAAACTACACCGGAAATGATATTCCTCGGGAATAAATTACACTAGGAATGAGGCTCCGCGGGATTAAACTATAATGGGAATGAGATTGATTGGGAATAAAATACACTTCGAATTAGATTTCTCAGGAATTCACTACACTGGGAATGATGTTCCTTGGGAATAAACTACACCAGGGATTCCTCAGGAACTAACTACATCGGAAATGCGATTCCTCGGTAATAAACTACATTGAGAATGAGGTTTTTCGGAATAAAATACACTGGGAATGAAATTAATCGGGAATAAAATACAATGGGAATGGGACTCATTGGGAATGAACTACATCAGGAATGAAAGCAAATTACCGCGGATGCTGGAATCTGAAACCAAAGAGAAAATGCTGGAAAATCTCAGCAGGTCTGGCAGCATCTGTAGGGAGAGAAAAGAGCTAACATTTTGAGTCCAGATGACGTTTTGTCAAAGCTTTGTCAAAGAGCTATTGGACTCGGAACGTTCGCTCTTTTCTCTCCCTACAGATGCTGCCAGACCTGCTGAGATTTTCCAGCATTTTCTCTTTCACATCAGGAATGATATTCATCAGGTATAAACTATACCGGGAAACAGATTCATCAGGAATAATCTACACTGGGAATGGGATTCCTCAGGAATAAACTACACCAGGAATGAGATACCTCGGGAATTAACAACACTGGGGATGGGATTCATCGAGAATGAACAAACAGGGAATGAGATTCCTTGGGGAAAAAACTACACCAGGAAACAGGTTCATCAGGAATAACCTACACAGCGAATGTGATTCCTATGGAATAAACAACACTGAGAATGGGATTAATCAGAAACAAACTACATTGAGATTGAGATTCATACGGAATAAACCATGCTGGGAATGAGGTTCCTCGGGAATCAACTACATCAGGAAACAGATTCATCGGGACTAACCTACACAGAGAATGAGATTCCTCGGGAATAAACAACACTGGGAATGATATACCTTTGGAATAAACTACATTGGGAATGGGATTAACCAGGAACAAACTACGTCAGGATTGAGATTCACAGGGAATTAACCACAATGCGAATGGGAATCCTCAGGAATAAACTACACCAGAAATGGGATACATTGGGAATTAACTACACCGGGAGAAAAATTCCTCGCAAATAAACAATATCGGAATGATTCCTGGAGCATAAACTACACTGGGAATGAGATTAGTCAGGAATAAACTGCACTGGGAATTAGATTCCTCGGGAATTAACTACACTGGGAATGATGTACCTCATGAATAAACTACACCGAGAATGAGATTGCTCAGTAATAATATACATCGGAATGGGATTAATCGGGAAAAAACTAAACTGGGCATGAGATTAATCAGGAAGAAAATACATTGGGATTGAGATTCATAGGGAGTGAACCATTCTAGGAATGTGATTCCTCAGGAATTAACTACACCAGGAAACAGATTCATCAGGAACACCCTACAGAGAGAGTGGGATTTCTCAGGAATAAACAACACTGGGAATGGGATTAATCAGGAACAAACTTCAATAGGATTGAGATTCATAGGGAATGAACCACAATGAGAAAGGGATGCCTAAGGAATTAACTACACCAGGAATGGGATTCATTGGGAATTAACTACACTTGGACTAAGATTCCTCATGAATAAATGACAATGGGAATTATTCCTTGGGAATAAACTACTCTGGGAATGAGGCTCCTAAGGAATAAACTACAATGGGAACGTGATTAATTGGGAATAAAATGCACTGGAATTAGATTCCTCGGGAATTAACTACTCTGGGAAATGAGATTCTACAAGAATAGACTAGAATGGGAACGAGATTCCTAAGGAATAAACCACAATATGAATGAGATTAATTGGGAATGAAATGCACTGGGAATTAGATTCCTTGGGAACTCACTACACCGGGATTGTGATTTCACAGTAATAAACTACACTGGGAATGACATTATTCGGGAATAAAATACACTGGGAATGAGATTATTCAGGAATAAAATACACTGGGAATGAGATTATTCGGGAATGAGATTATTCAGGAATAAAATATACTGGGAATGGGATGCATTGGGAATAAACTATATTGGGAATGAAATTCATCAGGAATAAACTACACCGGGAAACAAATTCACCGAGAATAATCGTTACTGGGAATGAGATTCCTCGGGAATTAACTACACCAGGGATGGGATTCATCCGGAATAAACTACACTAGGAATGGCATTCCACAGGTGTGCCCTGTGCACCATCTTTAACTGTATTAACCCCAGCCTCCCTCACATTGGAGGCTGAGGCATTCGCCCTCCGTAACGGCTCACACCACAACCCCTCCTCCAGCACCATCCCAAACTCCTCATCCCACAGCCTTCGGTCTCTCCAGAGACGCTCTATCCTCCTCCTCCCGTAGATCGCCGCGATCACCTCCCCCCCCCCCAACTCCATCACTGACAACACCCGCTCCAGCAACGAGGAGGGCGGTGCCACCGAAAAGGACGGGGAAACCATTTTTGCAAAATGCTGCATCTGCATGTACCTGAAAACCTCCCCACGCAGGACATCAAACGTCTTCCCCAACTCCTCCAAACTTGCAATCCACCCTTCCAAAAACAAGTCCTTCAGCTCCATCATCCCTCGCTCCTCACATTCCCGAAACCTCCCATCCACCCTTCCTGGCTCAAACCCATGGTTCCCTCGGATGGGCATCAACTTCAACGCCACTCCCAACCTAGAGTGCTGCCGAAACTGCCTCCATATCTTCAGCGTGGTCACCACCACAGGACTCCCCGAAAACTTCCCTGGGGCAAACGGGAGCGGTACCGTTGCCAGCGCCCGCAACCCCGAACCCTTACAAGAGCCTGCCTCCATCCTCACCCACATTGCCTCCGACTCCCTACCCCAGTCACTCACCATCGCCGCATTCACCGGCCAATAACAATATAACAGATTTCAGAAGGCCAAGTCCTCCGACTGTTGCCCTCTCTGAAGTACCGTCCTCCTAATCTTTGCCATCTTACCTACCCACACAAACGACAAAACCAATCTATCCATCCCCATAAAATACCATTTTGGCAAAAAGACCGTCAGGCACAGATATAAAAATGAAAACTACGGCAATACATTCATCTTAACTGACTTGCCAAAGATAGCAAAGAACAGAACTAATCAGGAATAAACTACTCCAGGAATGAACAACACCAGGAATGGATTACATTGTGAATAAATGATGCCTGGAATGGGTTTAACTGGGAATCAACTGCACTGGAAATGGGAATCCTCAGAAATAAACGACACCAGGAATAAGATTCATCGGGAATAACCTTCACCGGGAATGGGATTCCTCGGGTAAACAACACCGGGAATGGGATATATCGAGAATCAATTACACTGGGATAGGGATTCATCAGGAACAACGACACTTTGAATGAGATTCATCAGGAATAGACTACACTGGGATTGAGATCCATTGGGAATAGACGGCTGCCATTCGAGGTTAGCTGAGCGAACAATGGCACAGCATGTGCTGCACTCGCTCAGAGCATTTTATGAGCAGGAATCCATCTGGCCCCTAAAGCCTTCCACCCATTCGCGGCTTTTCTGCCTTAATTATCTTGCTCCGTACCTGAAGTAAAAAATGTCACACGACAGACTGCATTCCATATGGTGACATAAGTCAGACTGCATTCCATACAGTGACACACGATAGACTGCATTCCATACAGTGACACACGACAGACTGCATTCCATACAGTGACACATGACAGACTGCATTCCATACAGTGACACACGACAGACTGCATTCCATACAGTGACACATGACAGACTGCATTCCATACAGTGACACACGACAGACTGCATTCCATACAGTGACACACGACAGACTGCATTCCATACAGTGACACACGACAGACTGCATTCCATACAGTGTCACGACAGACTGCATTCCATACAGTGTCACTCGACAGACTGCATTCCATACAGTGACACATGACAGACTGCATTCCATATAGTGACACGACAGACTGCATTCCACATAGTGACACGACAGACTGCATTCCACATAGTGACACGACAGACAGCATACCATACAGTGACACGACAGACTGCATTCCATATAGTGACACGACAGACTGCATACCATACAGTGACACGACAGACTGCATTCCATACAGTGACACGACAGACTGCATTCCATATAGTGACACGACAGACTGCATTCCATATAGTGACACGACAGACTGCATTCCACATAGTGACACGACAGACTGCATTCCATATAGTGACACGACAGACTGCATTCCATATAGTGACACGACAGACTGCATTCCACATAGTGACACGACAGACTGCATTCCACATAGTGACACGACAGACTGCATACAATACAGTGACACGACAGACTGCATTCCATACAGTGACACGACAGACTGCATTCCATATAGTGACACGACAGACTGCATACCATACAGTGACACGACAGACTGCATTCCATACAGTGACACGACAGACTGCATTCCATATAGTGACACGACAGACTGCATTCCACATAGTGACACGACAGACTGAATTCCACATAGTGACACGACAGACTGCATACAATACAGTGACACGACAGACTGCATTCCATATAGTGACACGACAGACTGCATACCATACAGTGACACGACAGACTGCATTCCATACAGTGACACATGACAGACTGCATTTCATATGCTGACACACGACAGACTGCATTCCATACAGTGACACACGACAGACTGCATTTCATATGGTGACACACAACAGACTGCATTCCATACTGTGACACGACAGACTGCATACCATACAGTGACACGACAGACTGCATTCCATACAGTGACACATGACAGACTGCAATCCATACAGTGACACATTACAGACTGCATTTCATATGCTGACACACGACAGACTGCATTCCATACAGTGACACACGGCAGACTGTATTCCATACAGTGACACGACAGACTGCATTCCATACAGTGACACGACAGACTGCATTCCATACTGTGACACGACAGACAGCATTCCATACAGTGACACGACAGACAGCATTCCATACAGTGACACGACAGAATGCATTCCATACAGTGACACACGACAGACTGCATTTCATATGGTGACACACAACAGACTGCATTCCATACAGTGACACGACAGACAGCATTCCATACAGTGACACACGACAGACAGCATTCCATACACCAACACACGACAGACTGCATACCATACAGTGACAAACGACAGACTGCATTTCATATGGTGACACACGACAGACTGTATTCCATACGGTGACACGACATGCTGCATTCCATACAGTGACACGACAGACTGCACACCATACAGTGACACGACAGAGTGCATTCCATACAGTGACACACAACAGACTGCATACCATTCAGTGACACGACAGACTGCATACCATTCAGTGACATGACAGATTGCATTCCATACTGTGAAACACGACAGACTGCATTTCATATGGTGACACACGACAGACTGCATTCCATACAGTGACACGACAGACTGCATTACATACAGTGACACGACAGACTGCATACCATACAGTGACACAACAGACTACATTCCATACAGTGACACGACAGACTGCATTCCATACAGTGACACAGGGCAGACTGCATTGCATACTGCGACACGACAGATTGGATTCCATACAGTGACACGACAGACTGCATTCCATACACTGACACGACAGACTGCATTCCATACAGTGATCACAGGAAAGACTGCATTCCATACTGTGACACGACAGATTGCATTCCATACAGTGACACGACAGACTGCATTCCATACAGTGACACGTGACAGACTGCATTCCATACTGTGACATGACAGACTGCATTCCATACTGTGACACGATAGACTGCATTCCATACAGTGACACAGGACAGACTGCATTCCATACAGTGACACGTGACAGACTGCATTCCATACTGTGACACGACAGACTGCATTCCATACAGTGACACGACAGACTGCATTCCATACAGTGACACGCGACAGACTGCATTCCATACTGTGACACGACAGACAGCATTCCATACAGTGACACGGCAGATTGCATACCATACAGTGACACGACAGACTGCATACCATATAGTGACACGACAGGCTGCATTCCATACAGTGACACAGTACAGACTGCATTCCATACAGTGACACACGACAGCCTGCATTCCATACAGTGACACGACAGACTGCATACCATACAGTAAAACGACAGACTGCATACCATACAGTGACACGACAGACTGCATACCATACAGTGACACGACAGACAGCATTCCATACAGTGACACACGACAGACTGCATTCCATGCAGTGACACGGGACAGACTGCATTCCATACGTTGACACATGACAGACTGCATTCCATACAGTGTCACGACAGACTGCATTCCATATAGTGACACGACAGACTGCATTCCACATAGTGACACGACAGACTGCATTCCACATAGTGACACGACAGACAGCATACCATACAGTGACACGACAGACTGCATTCCATATAGTGACACGACAGACTGCATACCATACAGTGACACGACAGACTGCATTCCATACAGTGACACGACAGACTGCATTCCATATAGTGACACGACAGACTGCATTCCATATAGTGACACGACAGACTGCATTCCACATAGTGACACGACAGACTGCATTCCACATAGTGACACGACAGACTGCATACAATACAGTGACACGACAGACTGCATTCCATATAGTGACACGACAGACTGCATACCATACAGTGACACGACAGACTGCATTCCATACAGTGATATGACAGACTGCATTCCATATAGTGACACGACAGACTGCATACCATACAGTGACACGACAGACTGCATTCCATACAGTGACACGACAGACTGCATTCCATATAGTGACACGACAGACTGCATTCCACATAGTGACACGACAGACTGCATTCCACATAGTGACACGACAGACTGCATACAATACAGTGACACGACAGACTGCATTCCATATAGTGACACGACAGACTGCATACCATACAGTGACACGACAGACTGCATTCCATACAGTGACACACGACAGACTGCATTTCATATGGTGACACACAACAGACTGCATTCCATACTGTGACACGACAGACTGCATTCCACATAGTGACACGACAGACTGCATTCCATACAGTGACACGACAGGCTGCATTCCATACAGTGACACGACAGACTGCATTCCATATAGTGACACGACAGACTGCATACCATACAGTGACACGACAGACTGCATTCCATACAGTGACACGACAGACTGCATTCCATATAGTGACACGACAGACTGCATTCCACATAGTGACACGACAGACTGCATTCCACATAGTGACACGACAGACTGCATACAATACAGTGACACGACAGACTGCATTCCATATAGTGACACGACAGACTGCATACCATACAGTGACACGACAGACTGCATTCCATACAGTGACACATGACAGACTGCATTTCATATGCTGACACACGACAGACTGCATTCCATACAGTGACACACGACAGACTGCATTTCATATGGTGACACACAACAGACTGCATTCCATACTGTGACACGACAGACTGCATACCATACAGTGACACGACAGACTGCATTCCATACAGTGACACATGACAGACTGCAATCCATACAGTGACACATGACAGACTGCATTCCATACAGTGATACGTGACAGACTGCATTCCATACTGTGACACGACAGACTGCATTCCATACAGTGACACGACAGACTGCATTCCATACAGTGACACGCGACAGACTGCATTCCATACTGTGACACGACAGACAGCATTCCATACAGTGACACGGCAGATTGCATACCATACAGTGACACACGACAGACTGCATTCCATACAGTGACACACGGCAGACTGTATTCCATACAGTGACACGACAGACTGCATTCCATACAGTGACACGACAGACTGCATTCCATACTGTGACACGACAGACAGCATTCCATACAGTGACACGACAGACAGCATTCCATACAGTGACACGACAGAATGCATTCCATACAGTGACACACGACAGACTGCATTTCATATGGTGACACACAACAGACTGCATTCCATACAGTGACACGACAGACAGCATTCCATACAGTGACACACGACAGACAGCATTCCATACACCAACACACGACAGGCTGCATACCATACAGTGACAAACGACAGACTGCATTTCATATGGTAACACACGACAGACTGTATTCCATACGGTGACACGACATGCTGCATTCCATACAGTGACACGACAGACTGCACACCATACAGTGACACGACAGAGTGCATTCCATACAGTGACACACAACAGACTGCATACCATTCAGTGACACGACAGACTGCATACCATTCAGTGACATGACAGATTGCATTCCATACTGTGAAACACGACAGACTGCATTTCATATGGTGACACACGACAGACTGCATTCCATACAGTGACACGACAGACTGCATTACATACAGTGACACGACAGACTGCATACCATACAGTGACACAACAGACTACATTCCATACAGTGACACGACAGACTGCATTCCATACAGTGACACAGGGCAGACTGCATTGCATACTGCGACACGACAGATTGGATTCCATACAGTGACACGACAGACTGCATTCCATACACTGACACGACAGACTGCATTCCATACAGTGATCACAGGAAAGACTGCATTCCATACTGTGACACGACAGATTGCATTCCATACAGTGACACGACAGACTGCATTCCATACAGTGACACGTGACAGACTGCATTCCATACTGTGACATGACAGACTGCATTCCATACTGTGACACGATAGACTGCATTCCATACAGTGACACAGGACAGACTGCATTCCATACAGTGACACGTGACAGACTGCATTCCATACTGTGACACGACAGACTGCATTCCATACAGTGACACGACAGACTGCATTCCATACAGTGACACGTGACAGACTGCATTCCATACTGTGACACGACAGACAGCATTCCATACAGTGACACGGCAGATTGCATACCATACAGTGACACGACAGACTGCATACCATATAGTGACACGACAGGCTGCATTCCATACAGTGACACAGTACAGACTGCATTCCATACAGTGACACACGACAGCCTGCATTCCATACAGTGACACGACAGACTGCATACCATACAGTGAAACGACAGACTGCATACCATACAGTGACACGACAGACTGCATACCATACAGTGACACGACAGACAGCATTCCATACAGTGACACACGACAGACTGCATTCCATGCAGTGACACGGGACAGACTGCATTCCATACATTGACACATGACAGACTGCATTCCATACAGTGTCACGACAGACTGCATTCCATATAGTGACACGACAGACTGCATTCCACATAGTGACACGACAGACTGCATTCCACATAGTGACACGACAGACAGCATACCATACAGTGACACGACAGACTGCATTCCATATAGTGACACGACAGACTGCATACCATACTGTGACACGACAGACTGCATTCCATACAGTGACACGACAGACTGCATTCCATATAGTGACACGACAGACTGCATTCCATATAGTGACACGACAGACTGCATTCCACATAGTGACACGACAGACTGCATTCCACATAGTGACACGACAGACTGCATACAATACAGTGACACGACAGACTGCATTCCATATAGTGACACGACAGACTGCATACCATACAGTGACACGACAGACTGCATTCCATACAGTGATACGACAGACTGCATTCCATATAGTGACACGACAGACTGCATACCATACAGTGACACGACAGACTGCATTCCATACAGTGACACGACAGACTGCATTCCATATAGTGACACGACAGACTGCATTCCACATAGTGACACGACAGACTGCATTCCACATAGTGACACGACAGACTGCATACAATACAGTGACACGACAGACTGCATTCCATATAGTGACACGACAGACTGCATACCATACAGTGACACGACAGACTGCATTCCATACAGTGACACATGACAGACTGCATTTCATATGCTGACACACGACAGACTGCATTCCATACAGTGACACACGACAGACTGCATTTCATATGGTGACACACAACAGACTGCATTCCATACTGTGACACGACAGACTGCATACCATACAGTGACACGACAGACTGCATTCCATACAGTGACACATGACAGACTGCAATCCATACAGTGACACATGACAGACTGCATTCCATACAGTGATACGTGACAGACTGCATTCCATACTGTGACACGACAGACTGCATTCCATACAGTGACACGACAGACTGCATTCCATACAGTGACACGCGACAGACTGCATTCCATACTGTGACACGACAGACAGCATTCCATACAGTGACACGGCAGATTGCATACCATACAGTGACACACGACAGACTGCATTCCATACAGTGACACACGGCAGACTGTATTCCATACAGTGACACGACAGACTGCATTCCATACAGTGACACGACAGACTGCATTCCATACTGTGACACGACAGACAGCATTCCATACAGTGACACGACAGACAGCATTCCATACAGTGACACGACAGAATGCATTCCATACAGTGACACACGACAGACTGCATTTCATATGGTGACACACAACAGACTGCATTCCATACAGTGACACGACAGACAGCATTCCATACAGTGACACACAACAGACAGCATTCCATACAGCAACACACGACAGACTGCATACCATACAGTGACAAACGACAGACTGCATTTCATATGGTAACACACGACAGACTGTATTCCATACGGTGACACGACATGCTGCATTCCATACAGTGACACGACAGACTGCACACCATACAGTGACACGACAGAGTGCATTCCATACAGTGACACACAACAGACTGCATACCATTCAGTGACACGACAGACTGCATACCATTCAGTGACATGACAGATTGCATTCCATACTGTGAAACACGACAGACTGCATTTCATATGGTGACACACGACAGACTGCATTCCATACATTGACACGACAGACTGCATTACATACAGTGACACGACAGACTGCATACCATACAGTGACACAACAGACTACATTCCATACAGTGACACGACAGACTGCATTCCATACAGTGACACAGGGCAGACTGCATTGCATACTGTGACACGACAGATTGGATTCCATACAGTGACACGACAGACTGCATTCCATAAACTGACACGACAGACTGCATTCCATACAGTGATCACAGGACAGACTGCATTCCATACTGTGACACGACAGATTGCATTCCATACAGTGACACGACAGACTGCATTCCATACAGTGACACGTGGCAGACTGCATTCCATACTGTGACATGACAGACTGCATTCCATACTGTGACACGATAGACTGCATTCCATACAGTGACACAGGACAGACTGCATTCCATACAGTGATACGTGACAGACTGCATTCCATACTGTGACACGACAGACTGCATTCCATACAGTGACACGACAGACTGCATTCCATACAGTGACACGCGACAGACTGCATTCCATACTGTGACACGACAGACAGCATTCCATACAGTGACACGGCAGATTGCATACCATACAGTGACACGACAGACTGCATACCATATAGTGACACGACAGGCTGCATTCCATACAGTGACACAGGACAGACTGCATTCCATACAGTGACACACGACAGCCTGCATTCCATACAGTGACACGACAGACTGCATACCATACAGTGAAACGACAGACTGCATACCATACAGTGACACGACAGACTGCATACCATACAGTGACACGACAGACAGCATTCCATACAGTGACACACGACAGACTGCATTCCATGCAGTGACACGGGACAGACTGCATTCCATACATTGACACATGACATGCAGCATTCTATACAGTGACACACGACAGACTGCATTCCATACAGTGACACGACAAACTGCATTCCATGCAGTGACACGACAGACTGCATTCCATACATTGACACATGACATCCTGCATTCCATACAGTGACACACGACAGACTGCATTCCATACAGTGACACGACAGACTGCATTCCATGCAGTGACACACGACAGACTGCATTCCATACTGTGACACGACAGACAGCATTCCATAGAGAGACACACCACAGACTGCATGCCGTACAGTGACACACGACAGACTGCATTGCATACTGTGACACGACAGACAGCATTCCATACAGTGACACACGACAGACAGCATTCCATACAGTGACACACGACAGATTGCATACCATACAGTGACACACGACAGTCTACATACCATACAGTGACACACGACAGATTGCATTTCATATGGTGACACACGACTGACTGCATTCCATACAGTGACAGACGACAGACTGCATACCATACAGTGACATGACAGACTGCATTCCATACAGTGACACACGACAGACTGCATTCCATACTGTGACACGACAGACTGCATTCCATATAGTGACACGACAGACTGCATTCCATACAGTGACACATGACAGACTACATTTCATATGCTGACACACGACAGACTGCATTCCATACAGTGATACGACAGACTGCATTCCATATAGTGACACGACAGACTGCATACCATACAGTGACACGACAGACTGCATTCCATACAGTGACACGACAGACTGCATTCCATATAGTGACACGACAGACTGCATTCCACATAGTGACACGACAGACTGCATTCCACATAGTGACACGACAGACTGCATACAATACAGTGACACGACAGACTGCATTCCATATAGTGACACGACAGACTGCATACCATACAGTGACACGACAGACTGCATTCCATACAGTGACACATGACAGACTGCATTTCATATGCTGACACACGACAGACTGCATTCCATACAGTGACACACGACAGACTGCATTTCATATGGTGACACACAACAGACTGCATTCCATACTGTGACACGACAGACTGCATACCATACAGTGACACGACAGACTGCATTCCATACAGTGACACATGACAGACTGCAATCCATACAGTGACACATGACAGACTGCATTCCATACAGTGATACGTGACAGACTGCATTCCATACTGTGACACGACAGACTGCATTCCATACAGTGACACGACAGACTGCATTCCATACAGTGACACGCGACAGACTGCATTCCATACTGTGACACGACAGACAGCATTCCATACAGTGACACGGCAGATTGCATACCATACAGTGACACACGACAGACTGCATTCCATACAGTGACACACGGCAGACTGTATTCCATACAGTGACACGACAGACTGCATTCCATACAGTGACACGACAGACTGCATTCCATACTGTGACACGACAGACAGCATTCCATACAGTGACACGACAGACAGCATTCCATACAGTGACACGACAGAATGCATTCCATACAGTGACACACGACAGACTGCATTTCATATGGTGACACACAACAGACTGCATTCCATACAGTGACACGACAGACAGCATTCCATACAGTGACACACGACAGACAGCATTCCATACAGCAACACACGACAGACTGCATACCATACAGTGACAAACGACAGACTGCATTTCATATGGTAACACACGACAGACTGTATTCCATACGGTGACACGACATGCTGCATTCCATACAGTGACACGACAGACTGCACACCATACAGTGACACGACAGAGTGCATTCCATACAGTGACACACAACAGACTGCATACCATTCAGTGACACGACAGACTGCATACCATTCAGTGACATGACAGATTGCATTCCATACTGTGAAACACGACAGACTGCATTTCATATGGTGACACACGACAGACTGCATTCCATACATTGACACGACAGACTGCATTACATACAGTGACACGACAGACTGCATACCATACAGTGACACAACAGACTACATTCCATACAGTGACACGACAGACTGCATTCCATACAGTGACACAGGGCAGACTGCATTGCATACTGTGACACGACAGATTGGATTCCATACAGTGACACGACAGACTGCATTCCATAAACTGACACGACAGACTGCATTCCATACAGTGATCACAGGACAGACTGCATTCCATACTGTGACACGACAGATTGCATTCCATACAGTGACACGACAGACTGCATTCCATACAGTGACACGTGGCAGACTGCATTCCATACTGTGACATGACAGACTGCATTCCATACTGTGACACGATAGACTGCATTCCATACAGTGACACAGGACAGACTGCATTCCATACAGTGATACGTGACAGACTGCATTCCATACTGTGACACGACAGACTGCATTCCATACAGTGACACGACAGACTGCATTCCATACAGTGACACGCGACAGACTGCATTCCATACTGTGACACGACAGACAGCATTCCATACAGTGACACGGCAGATTGCATACCATACAGTGACACGACAGACTGCATACCATATAGTGACACGACAGGCTGCATTCCATACAGTGAAACAGGACAGACTGCATTCCATACAGTGACACACGACAGCCTGCATTCCATACAGTGACACGACAGACTGCATACCATACAGTGAAACGACAGACTGCATACCATACAGTGACACGACAGACTGCATACCATACAGTGACACGACAGACAGCATTCCATACAGTGACACACGACAGACTGCATTCCATGCAGTGACACGGGACAGACTGCATTCCATACATTGACACATGACATGCAGCATTCTATACAGTGACACACGACAGACTGCATTCCATACAGTGACACGACAAACTGCATTCCATGCAGTGACACGACAGACTGCATTCCATACATTGACACATGACATCCTGCATTCCATACAGTGACACACGACAGACTGCATTCCATACAGTGACACGACAGACTGCATTCCATGCAGTGACACACGACAGACTGCATTCCATACTGTGACACGACAGACAGCATTCCATAGAGAGACACACCACAGACTGCATGCCGTACAGTGACACACGACAGACTGCATTGCATACTGTGACACGACAGACAGCATTCCATACAGTGACACACGACAGACAGCATTCCATACAGTGACACACGACAGATTGCATACCATACAGTGACACACGACAGTCTACATACCATACAGTGACACACGACAGATTGCATTTCATATGGTGACACACGACTGACTGCATTCCATACAGTGACAGACGACAGACTGCATACCATACAGTGACATGACAGACTGCATTCCATACAGTGACACACGACAGACTGCATTCCATACTGTGACACGACAGACTGCATTCCATACAGTGACACATGACAGACTACATTTCATATGCTGACACACGACAGACTGCATTCCATACTGTGACACGACAGACAGCATTCCATACAGTGACACACGACAGACTGCATTTCATATGGTGACACACAACAGACTGCATTCCATACAGTGACACGACAGACTGCATACCATACAGTGACACGACAGACTGCATTCCATACAGTGACACACGACAGACTGCAATCCATACAGTGACACAACAGACAGCATTCCATAGTGTGACACGACAGATTGCATTCCATACAGTGACACAACAGACTGCATTGCATAGAGTGACACAGGACAGACTGCATTCCATACAGTGACACGCGACAGACTGCAATCCATACTGTGACACGACAGACAGCATTCCATACAGTGACACGACAGACTGCATACCATACAGTGACACACGACAGCCTGCATTCCATACAGTGACACGACAGACTGCATACCATACAGTGACACATGACAGACAGCATTCCATACAGTGACACGACAGACTGCATACCATACAGTGACACGACAGATGGCATTCCATGCTGTGTCACACGACAGACTGCATTCCATACATTGACACATGACATGCTGCATTCCATACAGTGACACACGAAAGACTGCACTCCATACAGTGACACGACAGACTGCATTCCATGTAGTGACACACGACAGACTGCATTCCATACTGTGACACGACAGACAGAATTCCATAGAGTGACACACGACAGACTGCATACCATACAGTGACACACGACAGACTGCATTCCATACTGTGACACGACAGGCAGCATTCCATACAGTGACACACGACAGACAGCATTCCATACTGTGACACGACAGACTGCACACCATACAGTGACACACGACAGACTGCATACCATACAGTGACACACGACAGACTGCATTCCATACAGTGACACGACAGACTGCACACCATACAGTGACACACGACAGACTGCATATCATACAGTGACACACGACAGACTGCATTTTATATGGTGACACACGAATGACTGCATTCCATACAGTGACACGACAGACTGCATACCATACAGTGACACGACAGAGTGCATTCCATACAGTGACACACGACAGACTGCATACCATTCAGTGACACGACAGATTGCATTCCATACTGTGAAACACGACAGACTGCATTTCATATGGTGACACACGACAGACTGCATTCCATACAGTGACACGACAGACTGCATTCCATACAGTGACACAGGACAGACTGCATTGCATACTGTGACACGACAGATTGGATTCCATACAGTGACACGACAGACTGCATTCCATACAGTGACACAGGACACACTGCTTCCATACAGTGACACGCGACAGATTGCATTCCATACTGTGACACGACAGACAGCATTGCATACAGTGACACGACAGACTGCATACCATACACTGACACGACAGACTGCATTCCATACAGCGATCACAGGACAGACGGCATTCCATACTGTGACATGACAGATTGCATTCCATACAGTGACACGATAGACTGCATTCCATACAGTGACACAGGACAGACTGCATTCCATACAGTGACACGTGACAGACTGCATTCCATACTGTGACACGACAGACTGCATTCCATACAGTGACACGACAGACTGCATTCCATACAGTGACACGCGACAGACTGCATTCCATACTGTGAAACACGACAGACTGCATTTCATATGGTGACACACGACAGACTGCATTCCATACAGTGACACGACAGACTGCATTCCATACAGTGACACGACAGACTGCATACCATACAGTGACACGTGACAGACTGCATTCCATACAGTGACATGACAGACTGCATTCCATACAGTGACACAGGACAGACTGCATTCCATACAGTGACACGTGACAGACTACATTCCATACTGTGACACGACAGATTGGATTCCATACAGTGACACGACAGACTGCATTCCATACAGTGACACAGGACAGACTGCATTCCATACAGTGACACGTGACAGACTGCATTTCATACTGTGACACGACAGACAGCATTCCATACAGTGACACGACAGACTGCATGCCATACAGTGACACGCGACAGATTGCATTCCATACTGTGACACGACAGACAGCATTCCATACAGTGACACGACAGACTGCATACCATACACTGACAAGACAGACTGCATTCCATACAGTGATCACAGGACAGACTGCATTCCATACAGTGACACGATAGACTGCATTCCATACAGTGACATAGGACAGACTGCATTCCATACAGTGACATGTGACAGACTGCATTCCATACTGTGACACACGACAGACTGCATACCATTCAGTGACACACGACAGCCTGCATTCCATACAGTGACACGACAGACTGCATACCATACAGTGACACGACAGACAGCATTCCATACAGTGAAACACGACAGACTGTATTCCATACAGTGTCACAAGACGGACTGCATTCCATACAGTGTCACACGACAGACTGCATTCCATACAGTGACACACGACAGACTGCATTCCATACAGTGACACACGACAGACAGCATTCCATACATTGACACGACAGACTGCATACCAAACAGTGACACACGACAGACAGCATTCCATACAGTGACACGACAGACTGCATACCATACAGTGACACGACAGACAGCATTCCATACAGTGACACACGACAGACTGCATTCCATGCAGTGACACGGGACAGACTGCATTCCATACATTGACACATGACATCCTGCATTCCATACAGCGACACACGACAGACTGCATTCCATACAGTGACACGACAGACTGCATCCCATACTGTGACACGACAGACAGCATTCCATACAGTGACACGACAGACTGCATTCCATACAGTGACACACGACAGACTGCATTCTATACAGTGACACACGGCAGACTGCCTTCCATACAGTGACACGACAGACAGCATTCCATACTGTGACACGACAGACAGCATTCCAGAAAGAGACACACCACAGACTGAATGCCGTACAGTGACACACGACAGACTGCATTGCATACTGTGACACGACAGACAGCATTCCATACAGTGACACACGACAGGCTGCATTCCATACTGTGACACGACAGACAGCATTCCATACAGTGACACGACAGACTGCATTCCATACAGTGACACGACAGACTGCATACCATACAGTGACACGACGGACTGCATTCCATACAGTGACACACGACAGACTGCATACCATACAGTGACACACGACAGACAGCATTTCATCTGGTGACACACGACAGGCTGCATTCCATACGGTGACACGACATGCTGCATTCCATACAGTGACACGACAGACTGCATACCATACAGTGACACGACAGACTGTATTCCATACAGTGACAGGACAGACTGCATTCCATACAGTAACACAGGACAGACTGCATTCCATACTGTGACACGACAGATTGCATTCCATACAGTGACACGACAGACTGCATTCCATACAGTGACACAGAACAGACTGCATTCCATACAGTGACACGTGACAGACTGCATTCCATACTGTGACATGACAGACAGCATTCCATACAGTGACACGACAGACTGCATACCAAACAGTGACACAACAGACTGCATACCGTACAGTGACACACGACAGACAGCATTCCATACTGTGACACGACAGACAGCATTCTAGACAGTGACACACGACAGACTGCATACCATACAGTGACACACGACAGACAGCATTCCATACAGTGACACGACAGACAGCATTCCATACTGTGACACGACAGACAGCATTCTAGACAGTGACACACGACAGACTGCATTTCATATGGTGACACACGACAGACTGCATTCCATACAGTGACACGACAGACTGCATTCCATACAGTGACACACGACAGAATGCATTCCATACTGTGACACGTCAGACTGCATACCATACAGTGACACGACAGACTGCATTCCATACAGTGACACACGACAGACTGCATTCCATACTGTGACACGACAGACTGCATACCATACAGTGACACGACAGACTGCATTCCATACAGTGACACACGACAGACTGCATTTCATATGGTGACACACGACAGACAGTATTCCATACAGTGATACGACAGACTGCATACCATACAGTGACACGATAGACTGCATTCCATATTGTGACACGATAGACTGCATTCCATACTGTGACACACGACAGACTGCATTTCATACTGTGACACGACAGACTGCATTCCATACAGTGACACGACAGACTGCATTCCATACAGTGACACACGACAGACTGCATTCCACATAGTGACACGACAGACTGCATTCCATACAATGACACGACAGACTGCAAACCATACAGTAACACGACAGACTGCATTCCATACTATGACAAGACAGATTGCATTCCATACAGTGACACAACAGACTGCATTCCATACAGTGACACAGAACAAACAGCATTCCATACAGTGACACACGACATGCTCCATTCCATACAGTGGCACACGACATGCTGCATTCCATACAGTGACACACGATAGGCAGCATTCCATACAGTGACACGACAGACTGCATTCCATACAGTGACATGACAGACTGCATTCCATACAGTGACACGACATGCTGCATTCCAGACAGTGGCACACGATAGACAGCATTCCATACAGTGACACACGACAGACTGCATTCCATACAGTGCCACATGAAAGACTGCATTCCATACAGTGACACAACAGACTGCATTCCATGTAGTGACACACGACAGACTGCATTCCATACTGTGACACGACAGACAGAATTCCATAGAGTGACACACGACAGACTGCATACCATCCAGTGTCAAACGACAGACTGCATTCCATACTGTGACACGACAGACAGCATTCCATACAGTGACACACGACAGACAGCATTCCATCCAGCGACACACGACAGACTGCATACCATACAGTGACACACGGCAGACTGCATACCATGCAGTGACACACGACAGACTGCATTTCATATGGTGACACACGACAGACTGTATTACATACGGTGACACGACATGCTGCATTCCATACAGTGACACGACAGACTGCACACCATACAGTGACACGACAGAGTGCATTGCATACAGTGACACACAAAAGACTGCATACCATTCAGTGACACGACAGACTGCATACCATTCAGTGACACGACAGATTGCATTCCATACTGTGAAACACGACAGACTGCATTTCATATGGTGACACACGACAGACTGCATTCCATACAGTGACATGACAGACTGCATTACATACAGTGACACGACAGACTGCATACCATACAGTGACACAACAGACTACATTCCATACAGTGACACGACAGACTGCATTCCATACAGTGACACAGGGCAGACTGCATTGCATACTGTGACACGACAGATTGGATTCCTTACAGTGACACGACAGACTGCATTCCATACAGTGACACAGGACACACTGCATTCCATACAGTGACACGTGACAGACTGCATTCCATACTGTGACACGACAGACAGCATTCCATACTGTGACACGACAGACTGCATACCATACACTGACACGACAGACTGCATTCCATACAGTGATCACAGGACAGACTGCATTCCATACTGTGACACGACAGATTGCATTCCATACAGTGACACGACAGACTGCATTCCATACAGTGACACGTGACAGACTGCATTCCATACTGTGACACGGCAGACTGCATTCCATACTGTGACACGATAGACTGCATTCCATACAGTGACACAGGACAGACTGCATTCCATACAGTGACACGTGACAGACTGCATTCCATAATGTGACACGACAGACTGCATTCCATACAGTGAAACGACAGACTGCATTCCATACAGTGACACGCGACAGACTGCATTCCATACTGTGACACGACAGACAGCATTCCATACAGTGACACGGCAGATTGCATACCATACAGTGACACGACAGACTGCATACCATATAGTGACACGACAGGCTGCATTCCATACAGTGACACAGGACAGACTGCATTCCATACAGTGACACACGACAGCCTGCATTCCATACAGTGACACAACAGACTGCATACCATACAGTGAAACGACAGACTGCATACCATACAGTGACACGACAGACTGCATACCATACAGTGACACGACAGACAGCATTCCATACAGTGACACACGACAGACTGCATTCCATGCAGTGACACGGGACAGACTGCATTCCATACATTGACACATGACATGCAGCATTCCATACAGTGACACACGGCAGACTGCATTCCATACAGTGACACGACAAACTGCATTCCATGCAGTGACACACGGCAGACTGCATTCCATACATTGACACATGACATCCTGCATTCCATACAGTGACACACGACAGACTGCATTCCATACAGTGACACGACAGACTGCATTCCATGCAGTGACACACGACAGACTGCATTCCATACTGTGACACGACAGACAGCATTCCATAGAGAGACACACCACAGACTGCATGCCGTACAGTGACACACGACAGACTGCATTGCATACTGTGACACGACAGACAGCATTCCATACAGTGACACACGAAAGACAGCATTCCATACAGTGACACACGACAGACTGCATACCATACAGTGACACACGACAGTCTGCATACCATACAGTGACACACGACAGATTGCATTTCATATGGTGACACACGACTGACTGCATTCCATACAGTGACAGACGACAGACTGCATACCATACAGTGACATGACAGACTGCATTCCATACAGTGACACACGACAGGCTGCATTCCATACTGTGACACGACAGACTGCATTCCATACAGTGACACATGACAGACTGCATTTCATATGCTGACACACGACAGACTGCATTCCATACTGTGACACGACAGACAGCATTCCATACAGTGACACACGACAGACTGCATTTCATATGGTGACACACAACAGACTGCATTCCATACAGTGACACGCGACAGACTGCAATCCATACTGTGACACGACAGACAGCATTCCATACAGTGACACGACAGACTGCATACCATACAGTGACACACGACAGCCTGCATTCCATACAGTGACACGACAGACTGCATACCATACAGTGACACATGACAGACAGCATTCCATACAGTGACACGACAGACTGCATACCATACAGTGACACGACAGACAGCATTCCATACACTGACACACGACAGACTGCATTCCATGCTGTGTCACACGACAGACTGCATTCCATACATTGACACATGACATGCTGCATTCCATACAGTGACACACGAAAGACTGCACTCCATACAGTGACACGACAGACTGCATTCCATGTAGTGACACATGACAGACTGCATTCCATACTGTGACACGACAGACAGAATTCCATAGAGTGACACACGACAGACTGCATACCATACAGTGACACACGACAGACTGCATTCCATACTGTGACACGACAGGCAGCATTCCATACAGTGACACACGACAGACAGCATTCCATACTGTGACACGACAGACTGCACACCATACAGTGACACACGACAGACTGCATACCATACAGTGACACACGACAGACTGCATTCCATACAGTGACACGACAGACTGCATATCATACAGTGACACACGACAGACTGCATTTTATATGGTGACACATGAATGACTGCATTCCATACAGTGACACGACAGACTGCATACCATATAGTGACACGACAGAGTGCATTCCATACAGTGACACACGACAGACTGCATACCATTCAGTGACACGACAGATTGCATTCCATACTGTGAAACACGACAGACTGCATTTCATATGGTGACACACGACAGACTGCATTCCATACAGTGACACGACAGACTGCATTCCATACAGTGACACAGGACAGACTGCATTGCATACTGTGTCACGACAGATTGGATTCCATACAGTGACACGACAGACTGAATTCCATACAGTGACATGACAGACTGCATTCCATACAGTGACACAGGACAGACTGCATTGCATACTGTGACACGACAGATTGGATTCCATACAGTGACACGACAGACTGCATTCCATACAGTGACACAGGACAGACTGCATTCCATACTGTGACACGACAGACTGCATACCATACAGTGACACGTGACAGACTGCATTCCATACTGTGACACGACAGACAGCATTCCATACTGTGACACGACAGACAGCATTCCATACAGTGACGCGACAGACTGCATACCATACACTGACACGACAGACTGCATTCCATACAGTGATCACAGGACAGACTGCATTCCATAAAGTGACACGATAGACTGCATTCCATACAGTGACATAGGACAGACTGCATTCCATACAGTGACACGTGACAGACTGCATTCCATACTGTGACACACGACAGACTGCATACCATTCAGTGACACACGACAGCCTGCATTCCATACAGTGACACGACAGACTGCATACCATACAGTGAAACGACAGACTGCATACCATACAGTGACACGACAGACTGCATTCCTTACAGTGACACACGACAGCCTGCATTCCATACAGTGACACGACAGACAGCATACCATACAGTGACACACGACAGACAGCATTCCATACAGTGACACGACAGACTGCATACCATACAGTGACACGACAGACAGCATTCCATACAGTGAAACACGACAGACTGTATTACATACAGTGTCACACGACAGACTGCATTCCATACAGTGACACACGACAGACAGCATTCCATACAGTGCAACACGACAGACTGTATTCCATACAGTGAAACACGACAGACTGCATTCCATTCAGTGACACACGACAGACTGCATTCCATACAGTGACACACGACAGACTGCATTCCATACAGTGACACGACAGACTGCATACCAAACAGTGACACACGACAGACAGCATTCCATACAGTGACACGACAGACTGCATACCATACAGTGACACGACAGACAGCATTCCATACAGTGACACACGACAGACTGCATTCCATGCAGTGACACGGGACAGACTGCATTCCATACAGTGACACACGACAGACTGCATTTCATATGGTGACACACGACAGACAGTATTCCATACAGTGATACGACAGACTGCATACCATACAGTGACACGATAGACTGCATTCCATATTGTGACACGATAGACTGCATTCCATACTGTGACACACGACAGACTGCATTTCATACTGTGACACGACAGTCTGCATTCCATACAGTGACACGACAGACTGCATTCCATACAATGACACGACAGACTGCAAACCATACAGTAACACGACAGACTGCATTCCATACAGTGACACAACAGACTGCATTCCATACAATGACACGACAGACTGCAAACCATACAGTAACACGACAGACTGCATTCCATACTGTGACATGACAGATTGCATTCCATACAGTGACAGACGGCATGCTGCATTCCAGACAGTGGCACTAGACAGACAGCATTCCACACCGTGACACACGACAGACTGCATTCCATACAGTGACACGACAGACAGCATTCCATACAGTGACACACGACAGACAGCATTCCATACAGTGACACACGAGAGACTGCGTTCCATACAGTGACACGACAGACTGCATTCCATACAGTGACACACGACAGACAGCATTCCATACAGTGACACACGACAGACTGCATTCCATACTGTGACCCGACAGACTGCATTCCATACAGTGACACAGAACAGACTGCATTCCATACAGTGACACGTGACAGACTGCATTCCATACTGTGACATGACAGACAGCATTCCATACAGTGACACGGCAGACTGCATACCAAACAGTGACACAACAGACTGCATACCGTACAGTGACACACGACAGACAGCATTCCATACAGTGACACGACAGACTGCATACCATACAGTGACACGACAGACAGCATTCCATACAGTGACACACGACAGACTGCATTCCATGCAGTGACACACGACAGACTGCATTCCACACATTGACACATGACATGCTGCATTCCATACAGTGACACACGACAGACAGCATTCCATACAGTGACACACGACAGACTGCATTCCATACTGTGACCCGACAGACTGCATTCCATACAGTGACACAGAACAGACTGCATTCCATACAGTGACACGTGACAGACTGCATTCCATACTGTGACATGACAGACAGCATTCCATACAGTGACACGGCAGACTGCATACCAAACAGTGACACAACAGACTGCATACCGTACAGTGACACACGACAGACAGCATTCCATACAGTGACACGACAGACTGCATACCATACAGTGACACGACAGACAGCATTCCATACAGTGACACACGACAGACTGCATTCCATGCAGTGACACACGACAGACTGCATTCCACACATTGACACATGACATGCTGCATTCCATGCAGTGACACACGACAGACTGCATTCCATACTGTGACACGACAGACAGTATTCTAGATAGTGACACACGTCAGACTGCATACCATACAGTGAGACACGACAGACTGCATTCCATACAGGGACACGACAGACAGCATACCATACAGTGACACGACAGACTGCATTCCATACAGTGACACACGACAGACTGCATTCCATACAGTGACACATGACAGACTGCATTTCATATGGTGACACACGACAGACTGCATTTCATATGGTGACACACGACAAACTGCATTCCATACAATGACACGACAGACTGCAAACCATACAGTAACACGACAGACTGCATTCCATACTGTGGCACGACAGATTGCATTCCATACAGTGACACCACAGACTGCATTCCATACAGTGACACAGAACAAACAGCATTCCATACAGTGACACACGACATGCTGCATTCCATACAGTGACACGACATGCTGCATTCCAGACAGTGGCACACGACAGACAGCATTCCATACTGTGACACGACAGATTGCATTCCATACAGTGACACACGACATGCTGCATTCCAGGCAGTGACACGACAGACTGTATTCCATACAGTGACACACGACAGACTGCATTCCACATAGTGACACGACAGTCAGCATTCCACATAGTGACACGACAGACTGCATACCATACTGTGACACGACAGTCAGCATTCCATACACTGACACACTACAGACTGCATACCATACTGTGACACGACAGACTGCATTCCATACAGTGACACACGACAGACTGCATTCCATACAGTGACACGACAGACTGCATTCCATACAGTGACACGACAGACTGCATTCCATACAGTGACACACGACAGACTGCATTCCATACAGTGACACGACAGACTGCATTCCATACTGTGACACGACAGTCAGCATTCCATACACTGACACACTACAGACTGCATACCATACTGTGACACGACAGACTGCATTCCATACAGTGACATACGACAGACTGCATTCCATACAGTGACACGACAGACTGCATTCCATACTGTGACACGACAGTCAGCATTCCATACACTGACACACTACAGACTGCATACCATACTGTGACACGACAGACAGCATTCCATACAGTGACACACGACAGACTGCATTCCATACTGTAACACGACATGCTGCATTCCAGACAGTGGCACACGACAGACAGCATTCCATACAGTGACACACGACAGACTGCATTCCATACTGTGACACGACAGACAGCATTCCATACAGTGACACGACAGACTGCATTCCATACAGTGACACGACCGACTGCATACCATACAGTGACACGACGGACTGCATTCCATACAGTGACACACGACAGACTGCATACCATACAGTGACACACGACAGACTGCATTTCATATGGTGACACACGACAGGCTGCATTCCATACGGTGACACGACATGCTGCATTCCATACAGTGACACGACAGACTGCATACCATACAGTGACACGACAGACTGCATTCCATACAGTGACAGGACAGACTGCATTCCATACAGTAACACAGGACACAATGCATTCCATACTGTGACACGACAGATTGCATTCCATACAGTGACACGACAGACTGCATTCCATACAGTGACACAGAACAGACTGCATTCCATACAGTGACACGTGACAGACTGCATTCCATGCTGTGACATGACAGACAACATTCCATACTGTGACACGACAGATTGGATTCCTTACAGTGACACGACAGACTGCATTCCATACAGTGACACAGGACACACTGCATTCCATACAGTGACACGTGACGGACTGCATCCCATACTGTGACACGACAGACAGCATTCCATACTGTGACACGACAGACAGCATTCCATACAGTGACACGACAGACTGCATACCATACACTGACACGACAGACTGCATTCCATACAGTGATCACAGGACAGACTGCATTCCATACTGTGACACGACAGATTGCATTCCATACAGTGACACGACAGACTGCATTCCATACAGTGACACGTGACAGACTGCATTCCATACTGTGACACGGCAGACTGCATTCCATACTGTGACACGATAGACTGCATTCCATACAGTGACACAGGACAGACTGCATTCCATACAGTGACACGTGACAGACTGCATTCCATACTGTGACACGACAGACTGCATTCCATACAGTGAAACGACAGACTGCATTCCATACAGTGACACGCGACAGACTGCATTCCATACTGTGACACGACAGACAGCATTCCATACAGTGACACGGCAGATTGCATACCATACAGTGACACGACAGACTGCATACCATATAGTGACACGACAGGCTGCATTCCATACAGTGACACAGGACAGACTGCATTCCATACAGTGACACACGACAGCCTGCATTCCATACAGTGACACGACAGACTGCATACCATACAGTGAAACGACAGACTGCATACCATACAGTGACACGACAGACTGCATACCATACAGTGACACGACAGACAGCATTCCATACAGTGACACACGACAGACTGCATTCCATGCAGTGACACGGGACAGACTGCATTCCATACATTGACACATGACATGCAGCATTCCATACAGTGACACACGACAGACTGCATTCCATACAGTGACACGACAAACTGCATTCCATGCAGTGACACACGGCAGACTGCATTCCATACATTGACACATGACATCCTGCATTCCATACAGAGACACACGACAGACTGCATTCCATACAGTGACACGACAGACTGCATTCCATGCAGTGACACACGACAGACTGCATTCCATACTGTGACACGACAGACAGCATTCCATAGAGAGACACACCACAGACTGCATGCCGTACAGTGACACACGACAGACTGCATTGCATACTGTGACACGACAGACAGCATTCCATACAGTGACACACGAAAGACAGCATTCCATACAGTGACACACGACAGACTGCATACCATACAGTGACACACGACAGATTGCATTTCATATGGTGACACACGACTGACTGCATTCCAAACAGTGACAGACGACAGACTGCATACCATACAGTGACATGACAGACTGCATTCCACACAGTGACACACGACAGGCTGCATTCCATACTGTGACACGACAGACTGCATTCCATACAGTGACACATGACAGACTGCATTTCATATGCTGACACACGACAGACTGCATTCCATACTGTGACACGACAGACAGCATTCCATACAGTGACACACGACAGACTGCATTTCATATGGTGACACACAACAGACTGCATTCCATACAGTGACACGACAGACTGCATACCATACAGTGACACGACAGACTGCATTCCATACAGTGACACACGACAGACTGCAATCCATACAGTGACACGACAGACAGCATTCCATAGTGTGACACGACAGATTGCATTCCATACAGTGACACAACAGACTGCATTCCATAGAGTGACACAGGACAGACTGCATTCCATACAGTGACACGCGACAGACTGCAATCCATACTGTGACACGACAGACAGCATTCCATACAGTGACACGACAGACTGCATACCATACAGTGACACACGACAGCCTGCATTCCATACAGTGACACGACAGACTGCATACCATACAGTGACACATGACAGACAGCATTCCATACAGTGACACGACAGACTGCATACCATACCGTGACACGACAGACAGCATTCCATACACTGACACACGACAGACTGCATTCCATGCTGTGTCACACGACAGACTGCATTCCATACATTGACACATGACATGCTGCATTCCATACAGTGACACACGAAAGACTGCACTTCAGACAGTGACACGACAGACTGCATTCCATGTAGTGACACACGACAGACTGCATTCCATACTGTGACACGACAGACAGAATTCCATAGAGTGACACACGACAGACTGCATACCATACAGTGACACACGACAGACTGCATTCCATACTGTGACACGACAGGCAGCATTCCATACAGTGACACACGACAGACAGCATTCCATACTGTGACACGACAGACTGCACACCATACAGTGACACACGACAGACTGCATACCATACAGTGACACACGACAGACTGCATTCCATACAGTGACACGACAGACTGCACACCATACAGTGACACACGACAGACTGCATATCATACAGTGACACACGACAGACTGCATTTTATATGGTGACACACGAATGACTGCATTCCATACAGTGACACGACAGACTGCATACCATTCAGTGACACGACAGATTGCATTCCATACTGTGAAACACAACAGACTGCATTTCATATGGTGACACACGACAGACTGCATTCCATACAGTGACACGACAGATTGCATTCCATACAGTGACACACGACAGACTGCATACCATTCAGTGACACGACAGATTGCATTCCATACTGTGAAACACGACAGACTGCATTTCATATGGTGACACACGACAGACTGCATTCCATACAGTGACACGACAGATTGCATTCCATACAGTGACACAGGACAGACTGCATTGCATACTGTGTCACGACAGATTGGATTCCATACAGTGACACGACAGACGGAATTCCATACAGTGACACAGGACACACTGCATTCCATACAGTGACACGTGACAGACTGCATTCCATACTGTGACACGACAGATAGCATTCCATACAGTGACACGACAGACTGCATACCATACAGTGACACGCGACAGATTGCATTCCATACTGTGACACGACAGACTGCATGCCATACACTGACACGACAGACTGCATTCCATACAGTGATCACAGGACAGGCGGCATTCCATACTGTGACATGACAGATTGCATTCCATACAGTGACACGACAGACTGCATTCCATACAGTGACACAGGACAGACTGCATTCCATACAGTGACACGTGACAGGCTGCATTCCATACTGTGACACGACAGACTGCATTCCATACAGTGACACGACAGACTGCATTCCATACAGTGACACGCGACAGACTGCATTCCATACTGTGACACGACAGACAGCATTCCATACAGTGACACGGCAGACTGCATACCATACAGTTACACGACAGACTGCATTCCATACAGTGACACGACAGACTGCATACCATACAGTGACACGACAGAGTGCATTGCATACAGTGACACACGACAGACTGCATACCATTCAGTGACACGACTGATTGCATTCCATACTGTGAAACACGACAGACTGCATTTCATATGGTGACACACGACAGACTGCATTCCATACAGTGACACGACAGACTGCATTTCATATGGTGACACACGACAAACTGCATTCCATACAGTGACACGACAGATTGCATACCATACAGTGACACGACAGACTACATTCCATACAGTGACATGACAGACTGCATTCCATACAGTGACACAGGACAGACTGCATTGCATACTGTGACACGACAGATTGGATTCCATACAGTGACACGACAAACTGCATTCCATACAGTGACACAGGACAGACTGCATTCCATACTGTGACACGACAGACTGCATACCATACAGTGACACGTGACAGACTGCATTCCATACTGTGACACGACAGACAGCATTCCATACAGTGACACGACAGACTGCATACCATACAGTGACACGCGACAGATTGCATTCCATACTGTGACACGACAGACAGCATTCCATACAGTGACGCGACAGACTGCATACCATACACTGACACGACAGACTGCATTCCATACAGTGATCACAGGACAGACTGCATTCCATACAGTGACACGATAGACTGCATTCCATACAGTGACATAGGACAGACTGCATTCCATACAGTGACACGTGACAGACTGCATTCCATACTGTGACACACGACAGACTGCATACCATTCAGTGACACACGACAGCCTGCATTCCATACAGTGACACGACAGACTGCATACCATACAGTGAAACGACAGACTGCATACCATACAGTGACACGACAGACTGCATTCCTTACAGTGACACACGACAGCCTGCATTCCATACAGTGACACGACAGACAGCATACCATACAGTGACACACGACAGACAGCATTCCATACAGTGACACGACAGACTGCATACCATACAGTGAAACACGACAGACTGTATTACATACAGTGTCACACGACAGACTGCATTCCATACAGTGACACACGACAGACAGCATTCCATACAGTGCAACACGACAGACTGTATTCCATACAGTGAAACACGACAGACTGCATTCCATACAGTGACACGACAGACTGCATACCAAACAGTGACACACGACAGACAGCATTCCATACAGTGACACGACAGACTGCATACCATACAGTGACACGACAGACAGCATTCCATACAGTGACACACGACAGACTGCATTCCATGCAGTGACACGGGACAGACTGCATTCCATACAGTGACACACGACAGACTGCATTTCATATGGTGACACACGACAGACAGTATTCCATACAGTGATACGACAGACTGCATACCATACAGTGACACGATAGACTGCATTCCATATTGTGACACGATAGACTGCATTCCATACTGTGACACACGACAGACTGCATTTCATACTGTGACACGACAGTCTGCATTCCATACAGTGACACGACAGACTGCATTCCATACAATGACACGACAGACTGCAAACCATACAGTAACACGACAGACTGCATTCCATACTGTGACATGACAGATTGCATTCCATACAGTGACACAGAACAAACAGTATTCCATATAGTGGCACACGACATGCTGCAATCCAGACAGTGACACGACATGCTGCATTCCAGACAGTGGTACACGACAGACAGTATTCCACACCGTGACACACGACAGACAGCATTCCATACAGTGACACAGAACAAACAGCATTCCATACAGTGACAGACGGCATGCTGCATTCCAGACAGTGGCACTAGACAGACAGCATTCCATACAGTGACACACGACAGACAGCATTCCACACCGTGACACACGACAGACTGCATTCCATACAGTGACACGACAGACAGCATTCCATACAGTGACACACGACAGACAGCATTCCATACAGTGACACACGAGAGACTGCATTCCATACAGTGACACACGACAGACTGCATTCCATACAGTGACACACGACAGACAGCATTCCACACCGTGACACACGACAGACTGCATTCCATACAGTGACACGACAGACTGCATTCCATACAGTGACACGACAGACAGCATTCCATACAGTGACACGACAGACTGCATTCCATACAGTGACACACGACAGACAGCATTCCATACTGTGACACACGACAGACTGCATTCCATACAGTGACACACGAGAGACTGCATTCCATACAGTGACACACGACAGACTGCATTCCATACAGTGACACACGACAGACAGCATTCCACACCGTGACACACGACAGACTGCATTCCATACAGTGACACGACAGACTGCATTCCATACAGTGACACGACAGACAGCATTCCATACAGTGACACACGACAGACAGCATTCCATACAGTGACACACGAGAGACTGCATTCCATACAGTGACACACGACAGACTGCATTCCATACAGTGACACACGACAGACAGCATTCCACACCGTGACACACGACAGACTGCATTCCATACAGTGACACGACAGACTGCATTCCATACAGTGACACGACAGACAGCATTCCATACAGTGACACGACAGACTGCATTCCATACAGTGACACACGACAGACAGCATTCCATACTGTGACACACGACAGACTGCATTCCATACAGTGACACACGACAGACAGCATTCCACACCGTGACACACGACAGACTGCATTCCATACAGTGACACACGACAGACTGCATTCCATACAGTGACACACGACAGACTGCATTCCATACAGTGACACACGACAGACTGCATTCCATACAGTGACACGACAGACTGCATTCCATACAGTGACACGACAGACAGCATTCCATACAGTGACACGACAGACTGCATTCCATACAGTGACACACGACAGACAGCATTCCATACTGTGACATGACAGACAGCATTCCATACTGTGACACGACAGACAGCATTCCATACAGTGACACACGAGAGACTGCGTTCCATACAGTGACACGACAGACTGCATTCCATACAGTGACACACGACAGACTGCATTCCATACTGTGACCCGACAGACTGCATTCCATACAGTGACACACGACAGACTGCATTCCATACAGTGACACGACAGACTGCATTCCATACAGTGACACACGACAGGCAGCATTCCATACTGTGACATGACAGACAGCATTCCATACTGTGACATGACAGACAGCATTCCATACAGTGACACACGACAGACAGCATTCCACACCGTGACACACGACAGACTGCATTCCATACAGTGACACGACAGACAGCATTCCATACAGTGACACACGACAGACAGCATTCCATACAGTGACACACGAGAGACTGCGTTCCATACAGTGACACGACAGACTGCATTCCATACAGTGACACACGACAGACTGCATTCCATACTGTGACCCGACAGACTGCATTCCATACAGTGACACAGAACAGACTGCATTCCATACAGTGACACGTGACAGACTGCATTCCATACTGTGACATGACAGACAGCATTCCATACAGTGACACGAAAGACTGCATACCAAACAGTGACACAACAGACTGCATACCGTACAGTGACACACGACAGACAGCATTCCATACAGTGACACGACAGACTGCATACCATACAGTGACACGACAGACAGCATTCCATACAGTGACACACGACAGACTGCATTCCATGCAGTGACACACGACAGACTGCATTCCACACATTGACACATGACATGCTGCATTCCATACAGTGACACACGACAGGCTGCATTCCATGCAGTGACACACGACAGACTGCATTCCATACTGTGACACGACAGACAGTATTCTAGATAGTGACACACGTCAGACTGCATACCATACAGTGAGACACGACAGACTGCATTCCATACAGGGACACGACAGACAGCATACCATACAGTGACACGACAGACTGCATTCCATACAGTGACACACGACAGACTGCATTCCATACAGTGACACATGACAGACTGCATTTCATATGGTGACACACGACAGACTGCATTTCATATGGTGACACACGACAAACTGCATTCCATACAATGACACGACAGACTGCAAACCATACAGTAACACGACAGACTGCATTCCATACTGTGACACGACAGATTGCATTCCATACAGTGACACGACAGACTGCATTCCATACAGTGACACAGAACAAACAGCATTCCATACAGTGACACACGACATGCTGCATTCCAGGCAGTGACACACGACAGACAGCATTCCATACAGTGACACACGACAGACTGCATTCCATACAGTGACACGACAGACTGCATTCCATACTGTGACACGACAGTCAGCATTCCATACACTGACACACTACAGACTGCATTCCATACTGTGACACGACAGACAGCATTCCATACAGTGACACACGACAGACTGCATTCCATACTGTAACACGACATGCTGCATTCCAGACAGTGGCACACGACAGACAGCATTCCATACAGTGACACACGACAGACTGCATTCCATACTGTGACACGACAGACAGCATTCCATACAGTGACACGACAGACTGCATTCCATACAGTGACACGACAGACTGCATACCATACAGTGACACGACGGACTGCATTCCATACAGTGACACACGACAGACTGCATACCATACAGTGACACACGACAGACTGCATTTCATATGGTGACACACGACAGGCTGCATTCCATACGGTGACACGACATGCTGCATTCCATACAGTGACACGACAGACTGCATACCATACAGTGACACGACAGACTGCATTCCATACAGTGACAGGACAGACTGCATTCCATACAGTAACACAGGACACAATGCATTCCATACTGTGACACGACAGATTGCATTCCATACAGTGACACGACGGACTGCATTCCATACAGTGACACAGAACAGACTGCATTCCATACAGTGACACGTGACAGACTGCATTCCATACTGTGACATGACAGACAACATTCCATACAGTGACACGACAGACTGCATACCAAACAGTGACACAACAGACTGCATACCGTACAGTGACACACGACAGACAGCATTCCATACTGTGACACGACAGACAGCATTCTAGACAGTGACACACGACAGACTGCATTCCATACAGTGACACGACAGACAGCATTCCATACTGTGACACGACAGACTGCATTCTAGACAGTGACACACGAAAGACTGCATTTCATATGGTGACACACGACAGACTGCATTCCATACAGTGACACGACAGACTGCATTCCATACAGTGACACACGAAAGACTGCATTTCATATGGTGACACACGACAGACTGCATTCCATACAGTGACACGACAGACTGCATTCCATACAGTGACACACGAAAGAATGCATTCCATACTGTGACACGACTGACTGCATACCATACAGTGACACAAAAGACTACATTCCATACAGTGACACACGACAGACTGCGTTCCATACTGTGACACGACAGACTGAATACCATACAGTAACACGACAGACTGCATTCCATACAGTGACACACGACAGACTGCATTTCATATGGTGACACACGACAGACTGCATTCCATTCAGTGACACATGAAGACTGCATTCCATACAGTGACACACGACAGACTGCATTCCATACAGTGTCACACGACACCCTGCATTCCATACAGTGATACACGCCAGACTGCATTCCATACAGTGACGCACGACAGACTGCATTCCATACAGTGACACACGACACCCTGCATTCCATACAGTGACGCACGACATGCTGCATTCCATACAGTGACACACGACAGACTGCATTCCATACAGTGACGCACGACAGACTGCATTCCATACTGTTACACACGACAGACTGCATTCCGTACAGTGACACACGACATGCTGCATTCCATACTGTGACACATGACATACTGCATTCCATACAGTGACACACGACATGCTGCATTCCATACAGTGACACACGACACCCTGCATTCCATACAGTGACACATGACATACTGCATTCCATACAGTGACACACGACATGCTGCATTCCATACAGTGACACACGACATGCTGCATTCCATACAGTGACACACGACATGCTGCATTCCATACAGTGACACACGACATGCTGCATTCCATACAGTGACACACGACATGCTGCATTCCATACAGTGACACACGACATGCTGCATTCCATACAGCGACACACGATAGACAGCATTCCATACAGTGTCACACGACATGCTGCATTCCATACAGTGACACACGACAGAGTGCATTCCATACAGTGACACACGATATGCTGCATTCCATGCAGTCACACTCGACACGCTGCACTCCATACAGTGACACACGACAAACTGCATTCCATACAGTGTCACACGACATGCTGCATTCCATACAGTGTCACACGACAGACTGCATTCCATACAGTGACGCACGACATGCTGCATTCCATACAGTGACACACGACAGACTGCATTCCATACAGTGACACACGACAGACTGCATTCCGTACAGTGTCACACGACATGCTGCATTCCATACAGTGTCACACGACATGCTGCATTCCATATTGTGACATACGACAGATTCCAATCCATACAGTAACACACGACAGACTGCATTCCATACAGTGACACACGACAGACGGCATTCCGTACAGTGACACACGACATGCTGCATTCCATATTGTGACATACGACAGATTCCAATCCATACAGTAACACACGACAGACTGCATTCCATACAGTGACACACGACAGACTGCATTCCATACCGTGACACATGACATACTGCATTCCATATAGTGACACACAACAGACTGCATTCCGTACAGTGACACAGGACATGCTGCATACCATACAGTGACACACGATAGATTGCATTCCATACAGTGACACACGACGGACAGCATTCCATACAGCGACACACGACAGACGGCATTCCATACTGTGACACACGATAGATTGCATTCCATACAGTGACACACGACAGACAGCATTCCATACAGTGACACACGACAGACGGCATTCCATACAGTGACACACGACAGACAGCATTCCATACAGTGACACACGATAGACTGCATTCCATACAGTGGCACATGACAGACTGCATTCCATACAGTGGCACATGACAGACTGCATTCCATACAGTGACACACGATAGATTGCATTCCATACAGTGACACACGACAGACAGCATTCCATACAGTGACACACGACAGACGGCATTCCATACAGTGACACACGACAGACAGCATTCCATACAGTGACACACGATAGACTGCATTCCATACAGTGGCACATGACAGACTGCATTCCATACAGTGATACACGATAGACGGCATTCCATACAGTGACACACGACAGACGGCATTCCATACAGTGACACACGACAGACGGCATTCCATACAGTGACACACGACAGACAGCATTCCATACAGTGACACACGATAGACTGCATTCCATACAGTGACACACGATAGATTGCATTCCATACAGTGACACACGACAGACAGCATTCCATACAGTGGCACACGACAGACTGCATTCCATACAGTGACACACGATATACTGCATTCCATACAGTGACACACGGCGGACAGCTTTCCATTCAGTGACACACGACGGACAGCATTCCATACAGTGACACACGATAGACTCCATTCCATACAGTGACACACGATAGACTGCAATCCATACAGTGACACATGACAGACTGCATTCCACACAGTGACACACGACGGACAGCATTCCATACAGTGTCACACGACAGACTGCATTCCTTACAGTGACACATGACAGACTGCATTCCACACAGTGACACACGATGGACAGCATTCCATACAGTGTCACACGACAGACTGCATTCCATACAGTGACACACGATAGATTGCATTCCATACAGTGACACACGACAGACAGCATTCTATACAGTGACACACGACAGACGGCATTCCATACAGTGACACACGACAGACAGCATTCCATACAGTGACACACGATAGACTGCATTCCATACAGTGGCACATGACAGACTGCATTCCGTACAGTGATACACGATAGACGGCATTCCATACAGTGACACACGATAGACAGCATTCCATACAGTGACACACGGCGGACAGCTTTCCATACAGTGACACACGACGGACAGCATTCCACACAGTGACACATGACAGACAGCATTCCATACAGTGACACACGATAGACTGCATTCCATACTGTGGCACACGACAGACAGCATTCCATACAGTGGCACACGACAGACAGCATTCCATACAGTGACACACGACAGACTGCATACCATACAGTGACACACGACAGACTGCATTCCGTACAGTGACACAGGACATGCTGCATTCCATACAGTGACACACGATAGATTGCATTCCATACAGTGACACACGACAGACAGCATTCCATACAGTGACACACGACAGACGGCATTCCATACAGTGACACACGATAGACTGCATTCCATACAGTGACACACGACAGACTGCATTCCATACAGTGACACACGACAGACTGCATTCCATACAGCGACACACGACAGACAGCATTCCATACAGTGACACACGACAGACAGCATTCCATACAGTTTCACACGACAGACAGCATTCGATACAGTGACAAATGACAGACTGCATTCCACACAGTGACACACGACAGACAGCATTCCATACAGTGACACACGACAGACGGCATTCCATACAGTGATACACGACAGACAGCATTCCATACAGTGACACACGATAGACTGCATTCCATACAGTGACACACAATAGACTGCATTCCATACAGTGACACACGACAGACAGCATTCCATACAGTGACAAATGACAGACAGCATTCCATACAGTGTCACACGACAGACTGCATTCCATACAGTGACACACAATAGACTGCATTCCATACAGTGACATACGACAGACTGCATTCCATACAGTGACGCACGATAGACTGCATTCCATACAGTGACACACAATAGACTGCATTCCATACAGTGACATACGACAGACTGCATTCCATACAGTGACGCACGATAGACTGCATTCCATACAGTGACACGACAGACTGCATTCCATACAGTGACACACGACAGACTGCATTCCATACAGTGACACACGACAGACAGCATTCCATACAGTGACAAATGACAGACAGCATTCCATACAGTGTCACACGACAGACTGCATTCCATACAGTGACACACAATAGACTGCATTCCATACAGTGACACACGACAGACTGCATTCCATACAGTGACGCACGATAGACTGCATTCCATACAGTGACACGACAGACTGCATTCCATACAGTGACACACGACAGACTGCATTCCATACAGTGACACACGACAGACTGCATTCCATACAGTGACACACGACGGACAGCATTCCATACATTGACACACAACGGACTGCATTCCATACAGTGACACACGATAGACTGCATTCCATACATTGACATACGACGGACAGCATTCCATACAGTGACGCACGACATGCTGCATTCCAGGCAGTGACACATGATAGACTGCATTCCATACAGCGACACACGACAGACGGCATTCCATACAGTGACATACGACGCACAGCATTCCATACAGTGACACACGGCATGCTGCATTCCATACAGTGACACACGCCAGACTGCATTCCATACAGTGACACACGACGGACTGCATTCCATACAGTGACACACGGCGGACTGCATTCCATACAGTGTCACACGATAGATTGCATTCCATACAGTGACACACGACAGACAGCATTCTATACAGTGACACACGACAGACGGCATTCCATACAGTGACACACGACAGACAGCATTCCATACAGTGACACACGATAGACTGCATTCCATACAGTGGCACATGACAGACTGCATTCCGTACAGTGATACACGATAGACGGCATTCCATACAGTGACACACGATAGACAGCATTCCATACAGTGACACACGGCGGACAGCTTTCCATACAGTGACACACGACGGACAGCATTCCACACAGTGACACATGACAGACAGCATTCCATACAGTGACACACGATAGACTGCATTCCATACAGTGGCACACGACAGACAGCATTCCATACAGTGGCACACGACAGACAGCATTCCATACAGTGACACACGACAGACTGCATACCATACAGTGACACACGACAGACTGCATTCCGTACAGTGACACAGGACATGCTGCATTCCATACAGTGACACACGATAGATTGCATTCCATACAGTGACACACGACAGACAGCATTCCATACAGTGACACACGACAGACGGCATTCCATACAGTGACACACGATAGACTGCATTCCATACAGTGACACACGACAGACTGCATTCCATACAGTGACACACGACAGACTGCATTCCATACAGCGACACACGACAGACAGCATTCCATACAGTGACACACGACAGACAGCATTCCATACAGTGTCACACGACAGACAGCATTCCATACAGTGACAAATGACAGACTGCATTCCACACAGTGACACACGACAGACAGCATTCCATACAGTGACACACGACAGACGGCATTCCATACAGTGATACACGACAGACAGCATTCCATACAGTGACACACGATAGACTGCATTCCATACAGTGACACACAATAGACTGCATTCCATACAGTGACACACGACAGACAGCATTCCATACAGTGACAAATGACAGACAGCATTCCATACAGTGTCACACGACAGACTGCATTCCATACAGTGACACACAATAGACTGCATTCCATACAGTGACACACGACAGACTGCATTCCATACAGTGACGCACGATAGACTGCATTCCATACAGTGACACGACAGACTGCATTCCATACAGTGACACACGACAGACTGCATTCCATACAGTGACACACGACAGACAGCATTCCATACAGTGACAAATGACAGACAGCATTCCATACAGTGTCACACGACAGACTGCATTCCATACAGTGACACACAATAGACTGCATTCCATACAGTGACACACGACAGACTGCATTCCATACAGTGACGCACGATAGACTGCATTCCATACAGTGACACGACAGACTGCATTCCATACAGTGACACACGACAGACTGCATTCCATACAGTGACACACGACAGACTGCATTCCATACAGTGACACACGACGGACAGCATTCCATACAGTGACACACAACGGACTGCATTCCATACAGTGACACACGATAGACTGCATTCCATACATTGACATACGACGGACAGCATTCCATACAGTGACGCACGACATGCTGCATTCCAGACAGTGACACATGATAGACTGCATTCCATACAGCGACACACGACAGACGGCATTCCATACAGTGACATACGACGCACAGCATTCCATACAGTGACACACGGCATGCTGCATTCCATACAGTGACACACGCCAGACTGCATTCCATACAGTGACACACGACGGACTGCATTCCATACAGTGACACACGGCGGACTGCAATCCATACAGTGACACACGACAGACTGCATTCCATACAGTGACACACGACGGACTGCATTCCATACATTGACACACGGCGGACTGCAATCCATACAGTGTCACACGACAGACTGCATTCCATACAGTGACACAGGACAGACTGCATTCCATACAGTCACAGGACAGACTGCATTCCATGCAGTGACACAGGACATGCTGCATTCTATACAGTGTCACACGACGGACTGCATTCCATACAGTGACACACGACGGACTGCATTCCATCGTGTCACACGACATGCTGCATTCCATACAGTGACACACGACAGACTGCATTCCATGCAGTGTCACACGCCAGACTGCATTCCAGACAGTGACACACGACCGAATACATTCCATACAGTGTCACACGACAGACTGCATTCCGTACAGTGACACACGGCAGACTGCATTCCATACAGTGTCACACGACAGACTGCATTCCATACAGTGACACACAATAGACTGCATTCCATACAGTGACACACGACAGACTGCATTCCATACAGTGACGCACGATAGACTGCATTCCATACAGTGACACGACAGACTGCATTCCATACAGTGACACACGACAGACTGCATTCCATACAGTGACACACGACAGACTGCATTCCATACAGTGACACACGACGGACAGCATTCCATACAGTGACACACAACGGACTGCATTCCATACAGTGACACACGATAGACTGCATTCCATACATTGACATACGACGGACAGCATTCCATACAGTGACGCACGACATGCTGCATTCCAGACAGTGACACATGATAGACTGCATTCCATACAGCGACACACGACAGACGGCATTCCATACAGTGACATACGACGCACAGCATTCCATACAGTGACACACGGCATGCTGCATTCCATACAGTGACACACGCCAGACTGCATTCCATACAGTGACACACGACGGACTGCATTCCATACAGTGACACACGGCGGACTGCAATCCATACAGTGACACACGACAGACTGCATTCCATACAGTGACACACGACGGACTGCATTCCATACATTGACACACGGCGGACTGCAATCCATACAGTGTCACACGACAGACTGCATTCCATACAGTGACACAGGACAGACTGCATTCCATACAGTCACAGGACAGACTGCATTCCATGCAGTGACACAGGACATGCTGCATTCTATACAGTGTCACACGACGGACTGCATTCCATACAGTGACACACGACGGACTGCATTCCATCGTGTCACACGACATGCTGCATTCCATACAGTGACACACGACAGACTGCATTCCATGCAGTGTCACACGCCAGACTGCATTCCAGACAGTGACACACGACCGAATACATTCCATACAGTGTCACACGACAGACTGCATTCCGTACAGTGACACACGGCAGGCTGCATTCCATACAGTGTCACACGACAGACTGCATTCCATACAGTGACACACAATAGACTGCATTCCATACAGTGACACACGACAGACTGCATTCCATACAGTGACGCACGATAGACTGCATTCCATACAGTGACACGACAGACTGCATTCCATACAGTGACACATGACAGACTGCATTCCATACAGTGACACACGACAGACTGCATTCCATGCAGTGACACAGGACAGACTGCATTCCATACATTGACACAGGACAGACTCCATTCCATACAGTGACATACGACAGACTGCATTCCATACAGTGACACAGGACAGACTCCATTCCATACAGTGACACAGGACAGACTGCATTCCATACAGTGACACATGACAGACTGCATTCCATACAGTGACGTACGACAGACTGTGAGAGAAGTTTTAGCTCATGGAATAAAAGAGACATAGATATAAAATTGGCTGAATGAAAGGAAGCAGGGAATAACGGTCAGTGGTTTCAAACAGGAGGAATATATTCCCAGGTCTCTGTATTGGGCACCTTCCTTTTCCTAATAGATATTAATGAGCTAGATTTTGGCATGCGTGGGACAGTTTCATAGTTTGTGGGTATAAACTGCAAAGGGGACAGTGTAGAACTTGAAAAGGAAACGGAAGGTTTGTGGAGTGGGTAGATAAGTGGCAGATGTAATTCAATGTGGA
>NW_027308730.1:0-75011 GCF_047496885.1 Scyliorhinus torazame | reverse complement strand
ATGGTTTGGATGGATTCCTGGATGAATGGCTGGCTGGAGGGATGGATTGATGGATGGATGGCTGGATGGATGGCTGGATGGATGGATGGCTGGATGGATGGTTGGCTGGATGAATGGCTGAATGGATGGATGGCTGGATGTATGGCTGGCTGGAGAGATGGAAGGATGGATGGATGGCTGGATAGATGACTGGATGGAGGAATGGCTGGATGGATGGCTGGCTAGAGGGATGGATGGATGGATGGATGGCTGGATGGATGGCTTAATGGATGGATGGCTGGCTGGAGGGATGGATGGATGGATGGCTGGATGGATGGCTGGATGGATGAATGGCTGGATGGATGACTGGCAGGAGGGATGGATGGATGGATAGATGGCTGGATAGATTGCTGGATGGATGGATGGATGGACGGATGGCTGGATGGATGGTTGGCTGGAGGGATGACTGAATGGCTGGCTGGATGGATGGATGGCTGGACGGATGGCTGGCTTGAAGAATGGATGGATGGCTGGATGGATGGCTGGTTGGATGGATTGCTGGATGGATGGCTGGCTAGAGGGATGGATGGATGGCTGGATGGATGGCTGGATGGATGGCTGGCTGGATGGATGGCTGGCTGGAGGGATGGATGGATGGATGGATGGCTGAATGGATGGCTGGATGGATGGATGGCTGGATGGATGGCTGGCTGGAGGGATGGATGGATGGCTGGATGGACGGCTGGATGGATGGATGGCTGGATGGATGGCTGGCTGGAGGGATGGATTGATGGATGGATGGCTGGATGGATGGCTGGATGGCTGGATGGATGGCTGGCTGGCCTCCATCGCTCCAGCCAGACATCCATCCAGCAATCCCTCCATACAGCCATCCATCCAGCCATCCATCCATCCATCCATCCATCCAGCCAGCCAACCATCCAGCCATCCCTCCATCCAGCCATCCACCCATCCATCCATCCCTCCAGCCAGCCATCCATCCAGCAATCCATCCATCCAGCCATCCAACCAGTCATCCATCCATCAATCCATCCCTCCAGCCAGCCATCCATCCAGCCATCCATCCAAACCAGCGGTCCATCCAGCCATCCATCCATCCATGCATCCCTCCAGCCAGCCATCCATCCGGCCGTCCATTCATCCATCCATCCCTCTAGCCAGCCAACCATCCAGCCATCCCTCCATCCAGCCATCCATCCATCCATCCCTCCAGCCAGCCATCCATCCAGCCATCCATCCATCCAGCCATCCATCCAGCCATCCATCCATCAATCCATCGCTCCAGCCAGCCATCCATCCAGCCATCCATCCATCCAGCCGTCCATCCAGCCATCCATCCATCCATCCAGCCAGCCATCCATCCAGCCATCCATCCATCCCTCCAGCCAGCCAACCATCTAGCCAACCCTACATCCAGCCATCCCTCCATCCCTCCATCCAGCCATACATCCATCCCTCCAGCCAGCCATCTATCCAGCCATCCATCCATCCAGCCATCCATCCAGCCATCCATCCATCAATCCATCCCTCCAGCCAGCCATCCATCCAGCCATCCATCCATCCAGCCGTCCATCCAACCATCCATCCATCCATCCATCCCTCCAGCCAGCTATCCATCCAGCCAGCCATCCATCCAGCCATCCATTCAGCCATTCATCCAGCCATCCATCCATCCAGCCATCAATCCAGCCACCCATCCATCCATCCATTCCTCCAACCAGCCATCCATCCAGCCATCCATTCATCCAGTCATCCGTCCAGCCATCCATCCATCCATCCCTCCAGCCAGACAGCCACCAGCCATCCAACCGTCCAGCCAACCAGCCAGCCAACCATCCAACCATCCCTCCATCCAGCCATCCATCCGTCCATCCATCCCTCCAGCCAGCCATCCATCCAGCCATCCATCCATCCAGCAACCCATCCAGCCATCCATCCATCAATCCATCCCTCCAGCCAGCCATCCATCCAGCCATCCATCCATCCAGCCAGCCATCCATCCATCCATCCATCCCTCCAGCCAGCTATCTTTCCAGCCAGCCATCCATCCAGCCATCCATTCAGCCATCCATCCAGCCATCCATCCATCCATCCATCCAGCCAGCCAGCCAACCATCCAGCCATCCCTCCATCCAGCCATCCACCCATCAATCCATCCCTCCAGCCAGCCATCCACCCAGCCATCCATCCATCCAGCCATCCATCCAGCCATCCATCCATCAATCCATCCCTCCAGCCAGCCGTCCATCCAGCCATCCATCCAAACCAGATGTCCATTCAGCCATCCATCCATCCATGCATCCCTCCAGCCAGCCATCCATCCATCCATCCCTCCAGCCAGCCAACCATCCAGCCATACCTCCATCCAGCCATTCAACCATCCATCCCTCCAGCCAGCCATCCATCCAGCCATCCATCCATCCAGCCATCCATCCAGCCATCCATCCATCAATCCATCCCTCCAGCCAGCCATCCATCCAGCCATCCATCCATCCAGCCGTCCATCCAGCCACCTATCCATCCCTCCAGCCAGCCATCCATCCAGCCATCCATCCATCCATCCCTCCAGCCAGCCAACCATCCAGCCAACCCTACATCCAGCCATCCCTCCATCCAGCCATCCATCCATCCCTCCAGCCAGCCATCCATCCAGCCATCCATCCATCCAGCCATCCATCCAGCCATCCATCCATCAATCCATCCCTCCAGCCAGCCATCCATCCAGCCATCCATCCATCCAGCCGTCCATCCAACCATCCATCCATCCATCCATCCCTCCAGCCATCTATCCATCCAGCCATCCATCCATCCAGCCATCCATTCAGCCATCCATCCAGCCATCCATCCATCCATAGAACATATAGAACATAGAACAATACAGCGCAGTACAGGCCCTTCGGCCCACGTTGTTGCAGCGAAACAAAAGCCATCTAACCTACAACCGCCAACCATCCATCCATCCCTCCAGTCAGCCATCCATCCAGCCATCCATCCATCCAGCAATCCATCCAGCCATCCATCCATCAATCCATCCATCCAGCCATCCATCCAGCCATCCATTCAGCCATACATTCAGCCATACATTCATCCATCCATCCAGCCATCCATCAATCCATCCATCCATCCAGCCATTCTACCAGCCACCCATCCATCCATCCAGCCAACCAGCCATCCATCCATCCATCCATCCAGTCAGCCATCCAGACATCTAGCCATCCATCCAGCCATCCATCCAGCCATCCACCATCCTTCCATCCCTCCAGCCAGCCATCCATCCAGCCATCCATCCAACCAGCCATCCATCCAACCATCCACCCATTCATCACTCCAGCCAGCCATCCATCCAGCCATCCATCCAGCCAGCCATCCATCCATCCACCCATCCATCCATCCATCCCTCCATCCTGCCATCCATCCAGCCATCCATCCATCCATCCCTCCAGCCAATCGTCCATCCAGCCATCCATCCATCCATCCATCCCTCCAGCCAATCGTCCATCCATCCAGCAATCCATCCAGCCATCCATCCATCAATGGGATCTACCCCATTTATGGGATCTACCCCAGAATACTGAAGGAGGCTGGAGAGGAAATTGCTGAGGCCTTGACAGAAATCTTTGGATCCTCGCTGTCTTCAGGGGATGTCCCGGAGGACTGGAGAATAGCCAATGTTGTTGCTCTGTTTAAGAAGGGTAGCAAGGAGAATCCCGGGAACTACAGGCCGGTGAGCCTGACATCAGTGGTAGGGAAATTACTGGAGAGAATTCTTCGAGACAGGATCTACTCCCATTTGGAAGCAAATGGACGTATTAGTGAGAGGCAGCACGGTTTTGTGAAGGGAAGGTCGTGTCTCACTAACTTGATAGAGTTTTTCGAGGAGGTCACTAAGATGATTGATGCAGGTAGGGCAGTAGATGTTGTCTATATGGACTTCAGTAAGGCCTTTGACAAGGTCCCTCATGGTAGACTAGTACAAAAGGTGAAGTCACACGGGATCAGGGGTGAACTGGCAAGGTGGATACAGAACTGGCTAGGCCATAGAAGGCAGAGGGTAGCAATGGAGGGATGCTTTTCTCATTGGAGGGCTGTGACCAGTGGTGTTCCACAGGGATCAGTGCTGGGACCTTTGCTCTTTGTAGTATATATAAATGATTTGGAGGAAAATGTAACTGGTCTGATTAGTAAGTTTGCAGACGACACAAAGGTTGGTGGAATTGCGGATAGCGATGAGGACTGTCTGAGGATACAGCAGGATTTAGATTGTCTGGAGACTTGGGCGGAGAGATGGCAGATGGAGTTTAATCCGGACAAATGTGTGGTAATGCATTTTGGAAGGGCTAATGCAGGTAGGGAATATACAGTGAATGGTAGAACCCTCAAGAGTATTGAAAGTCAAAGAGATCTAGGAGTACAGGTCCACAGGTCATTGAAAGGGGCAACACAGGTGGAGAAGGTAGTCAAGAAGGCATACGGCATGCTTGCCTTCATTGGCCGGGGCATTGAGTATAAGAATTGGCAAGTCATGTTGCAGCTGTATAGAACCTTAGTTAGGCCACACTTGGAGTATAGTGTTCAATTCTGGTCGCCACACTACCAGAAGGATCTGGAGGCTTTAGAGAGGGTGCAGAAGAGATTTACCAGAATGTTGCCTGGTATGGAGGGCATAAGCTATGAGGAGCGATTGAATAAACTCGGTTTGTTCTCACTGGAACGAAGGAGGTTGAGGGGCGACCTGATAGAGGTATACAAAATTATGAGGGGCATAGACAGAGTGGATAGTCAGAGGCTTTTCCCCAGGGTAGAGGGGTCAATTACTAGGGGGCATAGGTTTAAGGTGAGAGGGGCAAAGTTTAGAGTAGATGTACGAGGCAAGTTTTTTACGCAGAGGGTAGTGGGTGCCTGGAACTCACTACCGGAGGAGGAAGTGGAAGCAGGGACGATAGGGACATTTAAGGGGCATCTTGACAAATATATCATTAGGATGGGAATAGAAGGATACGGACCCAGGAAGTGTAGAAGATTGTAGTTTAGTCGGGCAGTATGGTCGGCACGGGCTTGGAGGGCCGAAGGGCCTGTTCCTGTGCTGTACATTTCTTTGTTCTTTGTTCTTTGTTTGTTCAATCCATCCATCCAGCCATCCATCCAGCCATCCATTCAGCCATCCATTCAGCCATCCATTCATCCATCCATCCAGCCATCCATCAATCCATCCATCCATCCAGCCATTCTACCAGCCACCCATCCATCCATCCAGCCAACCAGCCATCCATCCATCCATCCAGCCAGCCATCCAGACATCTACCCACCCATCCAGCCATCCATCCAGCCATCCACCATCCTTCCATCCCTCCAGCCAGCCATCCATCCAGCCATCCATCCAACCAGCCATCCATCCAACCATCCACCCATCCATCACTCCAGCCAGCCATCCATCCAGCCATCCATCCAGCCAGCCATCCATCCAGACACCCATCCATCCATACATCCCTCCATCCTGCCATCCATCCAGCCATCCATCCATCCATCCCTCCAGCAAATCGTCCATCCAGCCATCCATCCATCCAGCCATCCAACCAGCCATCCATCCATCCATCCATCCCTCCAGCCAGCCATCCACCCAGCCATCCCTCCATCCATCCGTCCATCCATCCATCCATCCAGCCATCCAACCATCCAGCCAGCCGTCCATCCAGCCATCCCTCCATACAGCCATTCATCCAGCCATCCATCCATCCGTCACCCCCGCCAGCCATCCATCCAGCCATCCCTCCATCCAGCCATGCATCCAGCCATCCATCCATCCATCCATCCATCCATCCAGCCATCCATCCATCCAGCCTTCCAGCCATCCAGCCATCCATCCATCCAACCATCCATCCATCCAGCCATCCATCCATCCATCCATCCAGCCATCCATCAAGCCATCCATCCATCCAGCCATCCATCCAGCCATCCATCCATCCATCCCGCCAGCGAGTCATCCATCCAGCCATCCATCCATCCAGCCATCCATCCTGCCATCCATCCATCCATCCATCCCTCCAGCCATCCATTCATCCAGCCATCCATCCATCCAGCCATCCGTCCAGCTATCCATCCATCCATCCTTCCATCCCTCCAGCAAGCAATCCATCCAGCCATCCATCCAGCCATCCATCCATCCATCCATCCCTCCAGCCAGCCATCCATCCAGCCATCCCTCCATCCAGCTATCCATCCAGCCATCCATGCATTCATCCATATCTCCATCCAGCCATCCATGCAGCCATTCATCCATCCATCCATACCTCAAGCCAGCCAGCCATCCATTCATCCATCCATCCAGCCATCCATCCAGCCATCCATCCATCAATCCATCCGCCCAGCCAGACATCCATCCAGCCATCCAGCCATCCAGCCATCCATCCATCCATCCATCCATTAATCCATCCCTCCAGCCAGCCATCCATCCAGCCATCCATCCATCCAGCCATCTATTCAGCAATCCATCCATCCATCCCTTCAGCCAGCCATCCATTCGGCCATCCATCCAGCCAGCCATCCATCCATCCATCCCTCCAACCAGCCATCCATCCAGCCATCCATCCATCCAGCCATCCATCCAGCCATCCATCCATCCATCCATCCATCCCTCCCGCCAGCCATCCATTCAGCCATCCATCCATCTAGCCATCCATCCAGCCATCCATCCTTCCGTCCCTCCAGCCAGCCATCCATCCAGCCATCCATCCATCCAGCCATCCATCCATCCATCCAGCCATCCATCCAGCCACCCATCCATCCAGCCTTCCAGCCATCCAGCCATCCATCCATCCAACCATCCCTCCAGCCAGCCATCCACCCAGCCATCCCTCCATCCATCCGTCCATCCATCCATCCATCCAGCCATCCACCCATCCAGCCAGCCGTCCAGCCAGCCATCCCTCCATACAGCCATTCATCCAGCCATCCATCCATCCGTCACCCCCGCCAGCCATCCATCCAGCCATCCCTCCATCCAGCCATGCATCCAGCCATCCATCCATCCATCCATCCATCCAGCCAGCCATCCATCCAGCCATCCATCCATCCAGCCTTCCATCCATCCAGCCATCCATCCATCCAACCATCCATCCATCCAGCCATCCATCCATCCATCCATCCAGCCATCCTTCAAGCCATCCATCCATCCAGCCATCCATCCAGCCATCCATCCATCCATCCATCCCGCCAGCGAGTCATCCATCCAGCCATCCATTCGTCCAGCCATCCATCCTGCCATCCATCCATCCATCCATCCATCCCTCCAGCCAGCCATTCATCCAGCCATCCATCCATTCAGCCATCCATCCATCCATCCATCCATCCATTCCTCCAGCCAGCCATCCATCCAGCCATCCATCCATTCAGCGATCCATCCATCCATCCATCCCTCCACCAGCCATCCATCCAGCCATCCCTCTATCCAGCTATCCATCAAGCCATCCATCCATCCATCCATCCCTCCAGCCAGCCATACCTCCAGCCATCCAACGATCCAGCCATCCATCCAGCCATCCATCCATCCATCCCTCCAGCCAGCCAGTCATTAAGCCATCCATCCATCCATCCATCCATCTATCCATCCATCCATCCATCCATTCCTCCAGCCAGCCATCCATCCAGCCATCCCTCCATCCAGACATCCATCCAGCCATCCATCCATCCATCCCTCCAGCCAGCCAACCATCCAGCCATCCCTCCGTCCAGCCACCCATCCATCCATCCAGCGCTCCAGCCACCCATCCATCCAGCCATCCATCCATCCAGCCATCCATCCAGCCATCTATCCATCAATCCATCCCTCCAGCCAGCCATCCATACAGCCTTCCATCCATCCAGCCGTCCATCCAGCCATCCATCCATTCATCTCTCCAGCCAGCCAGCCATCCAGCCATCCATCCATCCAGCCATCCATTCAGCCATCCATCCATCCACCCATCCCTCCAGCCAGCCATCCATCCAGCCATCCATCCATCCTGCCATCCATCCAGCCATCCATCCATCCATCCATTCCTCCATCCAGCCATCCATCCAGCCATCCATCCATCCCTCCATCCATCCAGCCATCCATCCAGCCATCCATCCATCCAGCCTTCCAGCCATCCAGCTATCCATCCATCCAGCCATCCATCCATCCAGCCATCCATCCATCCATCCATCCAGCCATCCATCCAGGCATCTATCCATCCAGCCATCCATCCAGCCATCCATCCATCCATCCATCCCGCCAGCGAGTCATCCATCCAGCCATCCATCCATCCAGCCATCCATCCATCCATCCATCCATCCATCCCTCCAGCCAACCATTCATCCAGCCATCCACCCATCCAGCCATCCATCCAGCCATCCATCCATCCATTCATCCCTCCAGCAAGCCATCCAACCAGCCATCCAGCCAGCCATCCAGCCATCCCTCCATCCATCCATCCCTCCAGCCAGCCATCCATCCAACCATCCCTCCATCCAGCCATCCATCCAGCCATCCATGCATTCATCCATCTCTCCATCCAGCCATCCATCCAGCCATTCATCCATCCATCCATACATCCAGCCAGCCATCCATCCATGCATCCATCCATCCAGCCATCCATCCATCCAGCCATCCATCCATCAATCCACCCGCCCAGCCAGCCATCCATCCAGCCATCCAGCCATCCAGCCATCCATCCAGCCATCCATCCATTCATTCATCCATACAGCCAGCCATCCATCCAGCTATCCATCCATCCAGCCATCCATCCATCCATCCATCACTTCAGCCAGCCATCCATCCATTCAGCCATCCATCCAGCCATCCATCCATCCATCCATCCCTCCACCAGCCATCCATCCAGCCATCCCTCTATCCAGACATCCATCCAGCCATACATCCATACATCCATCCCTCCAGCCAGCCATCCATCCAGCCATCCCTCCAGCCATCCATCCATCCAGCCATCCATCCAGCCATCGATCCATCCATCCATCCCTCCAGCCAGATATCATTCCAGCCATCCATCCATCCAGCCATCCATTCAGCCACCCATCCAGCCATCCATCCATCCAGCCATCCATCCAGCCATCCATCGCTCCATCCATCCATTCCTTCAGCCAGCCATCCATCCAGCCATCCATCCATCCAGCCATCCATCCAGCCATCCATCCATCCATCCCTCCAGCCAGCCATCCATCCAGCCATCCATCCGTCCAGCCATCCATCCAGCCATCCATCCATCCATCCATCCCTCCAGCCAGCCAATCATCCAGCCATCCATCCATCCAGCCATCCATCCAGCCATCCATCCATCCAACCAACCTTCCAGCCAGACATCCATCCAGCCGTCCATCCATCCAGCCATCCATCCAGCCATCCATCCATCCATCCACCCTTCTAGCCAGCCATCCATCCATCCATTCCTCCATCCAGCCATCCATCCAGCCATCCATCCATCCATCCATCTCTCCAGCAAGCCATACTTCCAGCCATCCATCCATTCAGCCATTCATCCAGCCATCCATCCATCCATCCATCCCTCCAGCCAGCCAGCCATTAAGCCATCCATCCATTCAGCCATCCATCCAGCCATCCATCCATCCCTCCAGCCAGCCATCCATCCAGCTATCCCTCCATCCAGCCATCCATCCAGCCTTCCATCCATCCATCCATCCATCCAGCCAGCCAACCATCCAGCCATCCCCACATACAGCCATCCATCCATCCATCCCTCCAGCCATTCATCCATCCTGCCATCTATCCATCCAGCCATCCATCCAGCCATCCATCCATCAATCCATCCCTCCAGCCAGCCATCCATCAAGCCATCCATCCAAACCAGCCGTCCATCCAGCCATCCATCCATCCATGCATCCCTCCAGCCAGCCATCCATCCAGTCATCCATCCATCCATCCATCACTCCAGCCAGCCAACCATCCATCCATTCCTTCAGCCAGCCATCCATCCAGCCATCCATCCATCCAGCCAACCATCCAGCCATCCATCCATCCATCCATCCCTCCAGCCAGCCATCCATCCAGCCATCCATCCGTCCAGCCATCCATCCAGCCATCCATCCATCCATCCATCCCTCCAGCCAGCCATCCATCCAGCCATCCATCCTTCCAGCCATCCATCCAGCCATCCATTCATCCATCCATCCCTCCAGCCAGCCATCCATCCAGCCAGCCCTCCAGCCATCCATCCATCAATCCATCCCTCCAGCCAGCCATGCATCCAGCCATCCTTCCATTAAGCCATCCATCCAGACATCCATCCATGACTCCATCCCTCCAGCCAGCCATCCATCCATCCATCGATCTAGCCAACCATTCAGCCATCCATCCATCCATCCATCCCTGCAGCCAGCCATCCATCCAGCCTTCCATCCATCCAGCCATCCGTCCAGCCATCCATTAATCCATCCATTCCTCCAGCCAGCAATCCATCCAGCCATCCATCCAGCCATCCATCCAGCCATCCATCCATCCATCCATCACTTCATCCAGCCATCCATCCAGCCATCCATCCATCCAGCCATCCATCGAGCCATCCATCCATCCATCCATCCCTCCAGCCAGCCATCCATCCAGCCATCCATCCATCCAGCCACCCATCCATCCATCCATCCATCCCTCCAGCCAGCCATCCATCCGGACATCCATCCATCCAGCCATCCATCCAGACACCCATCCATCCATCCATCCCTCCAGCCAGCCATCCATCCAGCCATCCATCTATCCAGCGTTCAAACCGCCAACCATCCATCCATCCCTCCAGTCAGCCATCCATCCAGCCATCCATCCATCCAGCAATCCATCCAGCCATCCATCCATCAATCCATCCATCCAGCCATCCATCCAGCCATCCATTCAGCCATCCATTCAGCCATACATTCATCCATCCATCCAGCCATCCATCAATCCATCCATCCATCCAGCCATTCTACCAGCCACCCATCCATCCATCCAGCCAACCAGCCATCCATCCATCCATCCATCCAGTCAGCCATCCAGACATCTAGCCATCCATCCAGCCATCCATCCAGCCATCCACCATCCTTCCATCCCTCCAGCCAGCCATCCATCCAGCCATCCATCCAACCAGCCATCCATCCAACCATCCACCCATTCATCACTCCAGCCAGCCATCCATCCAGCCATCCATCCAGCCAGCCATCCATCCATCCACCCATCCATCCATCCATCCCTCCATCCTGCCATCCATCCAGCCATCCATCCATCCATCCCTCCAGCCAATCGTCCATCCAGCCATCCATCCATCCATCCATCCATCCCTCCAGCCAATCGTCCATCCATCCAGCAATCCATCCAGCCATCCATCCATCAATGGGATCTACCCCATTTATGGGATCTACCCCAGAATACTGAAGGAGGCTGGAGAGGAAATTGCTGAGGCCTTGACAGAAATCTTTGGATCCTCGCTGTCTTCAGGGGATGTCCCGGAGGACTGGAGAATAGCCAATGTTGTTCCTCTGTTTAAGAAGGATAGCAAGGAGAATCCCGGGAACTACAGGCCGGTGAGCCTGACATCAGTGGTAGGGAAATTACTGGAGAGAATTCTTCGAGACAGGATCTACTCCCATTTGGAAGCAAATGGACGTATTAGTGAGAGGCAGCACGGTTTTGTGAAGGGAAGGTCGTGTCTCACTAACTTGATAGAGTTTTTCGAGGAGGTCACTAAGATGATTGATGCAGGTAGGGCAGTAGATGTTGTCTATATGGACTTCAGTAAGGCCTTTGACAAGGTCCCTCATGGTAGACTAGTACAAAAGGTGAAGTCACACGGGATCAGGGGTGAACTGGCAAGGTGGATACAGAACTGGCTAGGCCATAGAAGGCAGAGGGTAGCAATGGAGGGATGCTTTTCTCATTGGAGGGCTGTGACCAGTGGTGTTCCACAGGGATCAGTGCTGGGACCTTTGCTCTTTGTAGTATATATAAATGATTTGGAGGAAAATGTAACTGGTCTGATTAGTAAGTTTGCAGACGACACAAAGGTTGGTGGAATTGCGGATAGCGATGAGGACTGTCTGAGGATACAGCAGGATTTAGATTGTCTGGAGACTTGGGCGGAGAGATGGCAGATGGAGTTTAATCCGGACAAATGTGTGGTAATGCATTTTGGAAGGGCTAATGCAGGTAGGGAATATACAGTGAATGGTAGAACCCTCAAGAGTATTGAAAGTCAAAGAGATCTAGGAGTACAGGTCCACAGGTCATTGAAAGGGGCAACACAGGTGGAGAAGGTAGTCAAGAAGGCATACGGCATGCTTGCCTTCATTGGCCGGGGCATTGAGTATAAGAATTGGCAAGTCATGTTGCAGCTGTATAGAACCTTAGTTAGGCCACACTTGGAGTATAGTGTTCAATTCTGGTCGCCACACTACCAGAAGGATCTGGAGGCTTTAGAGAGGGTGCAGAAGAGATTTACCAGAATGTTGCCTGGTATGGAGGGCATAAGCTATGAGGAGCGATTGAATAAACTCGGTTTGTTCTCACTGGAACGAAGGAGGTTGAGGGGCGACCTGATAGAGGTATACAAAATTATGAGGGGCATAGACAGAGTGGATAGTCAGAGGCTTTTCCCCAGGGTAGAGGGGTCAATTACTAGGGGGCATAGGTTTAAGGTGAGAGGGGCACAGTTTCGAGTAGATGTACGAGGCAAGTTTTTTACGCAGAGGGTAGTGGGTGCCTGGAACTCACTACCGGAGGAGGTAGTGGAAGCAGGGACGATAGGGACATTTAAGGGGCATCTTGACAAATATATCATTAGGATGGGAATAGAAGGATACGGACCCAGGAAGTGTAGAAGATTGTAGTTTAGTCGGGCAGTATGGTCGGCACGGGCTTGGAGGGCCGAAGGGCCTGTTCCTGTGCTGTACATTTCTTTGTTCTTTGTTCTTTGTTTGTTCAATCCATCCATCCAGCCATCCATCCAGCCATCCATTCAGCCATCCATTCAGCCATCCATTCATCCATCCATCCAGCCATCCATCAATCCATCCATCCATCCAGCCATTCTACCAGCCACCCATCCATCCATCCAGCCAACCAGCCATCCATCAATCCAGCCAGCCAGCCATCCAGACATCTAGCCACCCATCCAGCCATCCATCCAGCCATCCACCATCCTTCCATCCCTCCAGCCAGCCATCCATCCAGCCATCCATCCAACCAGCCATCCATCCAACCATCCACCCATCCATCACACCAGCCAGCCATCCATCCAGCCATCCATCCAGCCAGCCATCCATCCAGCCACCCATCCATCCATCCATCCCTCCATCCTGCCATCCATCCAGCCATCCATCCATCCATCACTCCAGCAAATCGTCCATCCAGCCATCCATCCATCCAGCCATCCAACCAGCCATCCATCCATCCATCCATCCCTCCAGCCAGCCATCCACCCAGCCATCCCTCCATCCATCCGTCCATCCATCCATCCATCCAGCCATCCAACCATCCAGCCAGCGGTCCATCCAGCCATCCCTCCATACAGCCATTCATCCAGCCATCCATCCATCCGTCACCCCCGCCAGCCATCCATCCAGCCATCCCTCCATCCAGCCATGCATCCAGCCATCCATCCATCCATCCATCCATCCAGCCATCCATCCATCCAGCCTTCCAGCCATCCAGCCATCCATCCATCCAACCATCCATCCATCCAGCCATCCATCCATCCATCCATCCAGCCATCCATCAAGCCATCCATCCATCCAGCCATCCATCCAGCCATCCATCCATCCATCCATCCCGCCAGCGAGTCATCCATCCAGCCATCCATCCATCCAGCCATCCATCCTGCCATCCATCCATCCATCCATCCCTCCAGCCAGCCATTCATCCAGCCATCCATCCATCCAGCTATCCGTCCAGCTATCCATCCATCCATCCTTCCATCCCTCCAGCAAGCCATCCATCCAGCCATCCATCCAGCCATCCATCCATCCATCCATCCCTCCAGCCAGCCATCCATCCAGCCATCCCTCCATCCAGCTATCCATCCAGCCATCCATGCATTCATCCATATCTCCATCCAGCCATCCATGCAGCCATTCATCCATCCATCCATACCTCAAGCCAGCCAGCCATCCATTCATCCATCCATCCAGCCATCCATCCAGCCATCCATCCATCAATCCATCCGCCCAGCCAGACATCCATCCAGCCATCCAGCCATCCAGCCATCCATCCATCCATCCATCCATTAATCCATCCCTCCAGCCAGCCATCCATCCAGCCATCCATCCATCCAGCCATCTATTCAGCAATCCATCCATCCATCCATCCCTTCAGCCAGCCATCCATTCGGCCATCCATCCATCCAGCCATCCATCCATCCATCCCTCCAACCAGCCATCCATCCAGCCATCCATCCATCCAGCCATCCATCCAGCCATCCATCCATCCATCCATCCATCCCTCCCGCCAGCCATCCATTCAGCCATCCATCCATCTAGCCATCCACCCAGCCATCCATCCTTCCGTCCCTCCAGCCAGCCATCCATCCAGCCATCCATCCATCCAGCCATCCATCCATCCATCCAGCCATCCATCCAGCCACCCATCCATCCAGCCTTCCAGCCATCCAGCCATCCATCCATCCAACCATCCCTCCAGCCAGCCATCCACCCAGCCATCCCTCCATCCATCCGTCCATCCATCCATCCAGCCATCCAACCATCCAGCCAGCCGTCCAGCCAGCCATCCCTCCATACAGCCATTCATCCAGCCATCCATCCATCCGTCACCCCCGCCAGCCATCCATCCAGCCATCCCTCCATCCAGCCATGCATCCAGCCATCCATCCATCCATCCATCCATCCAGCCAGCCATCCATCCAGCCATCCATCCATCCAGCCTTCCATCCATCCAGCCATCCATTCGGCCATCCATCCATCCAGCCATCCATCCATCCATCCCTCCAGCCAGCCATCCATCCAGCCATCCATCCATCCAGCCATCCATCCAGCCATCCATCCATCCATCCATCCCTCCCGCCAGCCATCCATTCAGCCATCCATCCATCCAGCCATTCATTCAGCCATCCATCCATCCGTCCCTCCAGCCAGCCATCCATCCAGCCATCCATCCATCCAGCCTTCCATCCAGCCATCCATCCATCCATCCTTCCCTCCAGCCAGCCATCCATCCAGCCATCCATCCATCCAGCCGCCCATCCAGCCATCCATACATCCATCCATCCCTCCAGCCAGTCATCCAACCAGCCATCCATCCATCCAGCCATCCATCCATCCATCCATCCATCCATCCCTCCAGCCAGCCATTCATCCAGCCATCCATCCATCCAGCCATCCATCGAGCCATCCATTCATCCATCCATCCCTCCAGCCAGCCATCCATCCAGCCATCCATCCATCCAGCCATCCATCCATCCCTCCAGCCAGCCATCCATCCGGACCTCCATCCATCCAGCCATCCATCCCTCCAGCCAGCCATCCATCCAGCCATCCCTCCATCCAGCCATCCATCCAGCCATCCATGCATTCATCCATCTCTCCATCCAGCCATCCATCCAGCCATTCGTCCATCCATCCATACCTCCAGCCAGCCAGCCATCCATCCATCCATCCATCCAGCCATCCATCCACCCATCCATCCATCAATCCATCCGCCCAGCCAGCCATCCATCCAGCCATCCAGCCATCCAGCCATCCATCCATCCATCTATCCATTAATCCATCCCTCCAGCCAGCCAGCCATCCAGCCATCCATCCATCCAGCCATCCATTCAGCAATCCGTCCATCCATCCATCCCTTCAGCCAGCCATCCATTCGGCCAACCATCCATCCAGCCATCCATCCATCCATCCCTCCAGCCAGCCATCCATCCAGCCATCCATCCATCCAGCCATCCATCCAGCCATCCATCCATCCATCCATCCCTCCCGCCAGCCATCCATTCAGCCATCCATCCATCCAGCCATCCATCCAGCCATCCATCAATCCATCCGTCCCTCCAGCCAGTCATCCATCCAGCCATCCATCCATCCAGCCTTCCATCCAGCCATCCATCCAACCATCCTTCCATCCAGCCAGCCATCCAACCAGCCATCCATCCATCCAGCCACCCATCCAGCCTTCCATCCATCCAGCCATCCATTCGGCCATCCATCCATCCAGCCATCCATCCATCCATCCCTCCAGCCAGCCATCCATCCAGCCATCCATCCATCCAGCCATCCATCCAGCCATCCATCCATCCATCCATCCCTCCCGCCAGCCATCCATTCAGCCATCCATCCATCCAGCCATTCATTCAGCCATCCATCCATCCGTCCCTCCAGCCAGCCATCCATCCAGCCATCCATCCATCCAGCCTTCCATCCAGCCATCCATCCATCCATCCTTCCCTCCAGCCAGCCATCCATCCAGCCATCCATCCATCCAGCCGCCCATCCAGCCATCCATACATCCATCCATCCCTCCAGCCAGTCATCCAACCAGCCATCCATCCATCCAGCCATCCATCCATCCATCCATCCATCCATCCCTCCAGCCAGCCATTCATCCAGCCATCCATCCATCCAGCCATCCATCGAGCCATCCATTCATCCATCCATCCCTCCAGCCAGCCATCCATCCAGCCATCCATCCATCCAGCCATCCATCCATCCCTCCAGCCAGCCATCCATCCGGACCTCCATCCATCCAGCCATCCATCCCTCCAGCCAGCCATCCATCCAGCCATCCCTCCATCCAGCCATCCATCCAGCCATCCATGCATTCATCCATCTCTCCATCCAGCCATCCATCCAGCCATTCGACCATCCATCCATACCTCCAGCCAGCCAGCCATCCATCCATCCATCCATCCAGCCATCCATCCACCCATCCATCCATCAATCCATCCGCCCAGCCAGCCATCCATCCAGCCATCCAGCCATCCAGCCATCCATCCATCCATCTATCCATTAATCCATCCCTCCAGCCAGCCAGCCATCCAGCCATCCATCCATCCAGCCATCCATTCAGCAATCCGTCCATCCATCCATCCCTTCAGCCAGCCATCCATTCGGCCAACCATCCATCCAGCCATCCATCCATCCATCCCTCCAGCCAGCCATCCATCCAGCCATCCATCCATCCAGCCATCCATCCAGCCATCCATCCATCCATCCATCCCTCCCGCCAGCCATCCATTCAGCCATCCATCCATCCAGCCATCCATCCAGCCATCCATCAATCCATCCGTCCCTCCAGCCAGTCATCCATCCAGCCATCCATCCATCCAGCCTTCCATCCAGCCATCCATCCAACCATCCTTCCATCCAGCCAGCCATCCAACCAGCCATCCATCCATCCAGCCACCCATCCAGCCATCCATCCATCCATCCATCCCTCCAGCCAGTCATCCAACCAGCCATCCATCCATCCAGCCATCCATCCAGCCATCCATCCATCCATCCATCCCTCCAGCCAGCCATTCATCCAGCCATCCATCCATTCAGCCATCCATCCAGCCATCCAACCATCCATTCCTCCAGCAAGCCATCCATCCAGCCATCCATTCATTCAGCCATCCATCCAGCCATCCAACCATTCATCCATCTCTCCAGCCAGCCATACATCCAGCCATCCATCCAGCCATCCATCCATCCATCCATCCCTCCTTCCAGCCAGTCATTAAGCCATCCATCCATCCAGCCAGCCATCCATCCCTCCAGCCAGCCAGTCATCCAGCCATCCCTCCATCCACCCATCCATCCAGCCATCCATCCATCCATCCATCCCTCCAGCCAGCCAACCATCCAGCCATTCCTCCATCCAGCTATCCATCCATCCAGCCAGCCATCCATCCAGCCATCCATCCATCCAGCCATCCATCCATCCAGCCATCCATCCAGCCATCCATCCATCAATCCATCCGCCCAGCCAGCCATCCATCCAGCCATCCATCCACCCATTAACCCATCCCTCCAGCCAGCCATCCATCCAGCCATCCATTCAGCAATCCATCCATCCCTTCCATCCAGCTATCCATCCATCCATCCATCCATCCAGCCATCCATCCAGCCATCCATCCATCCAGCCATCCATCCAGCCATCCATCCATCCATCCATCCAGCCATCCATCCATCCATCCATCCCTCCAGCCAGCCAATCATCCAGCCATCCATCCATCCAGCCATCCATCCAGCCATACATCCATCCATCCATCCCTCCAGCAAGCCATTCATCCAGCCATCCATCCATCCAGCCATCCATCCAGCCATCCATCCATTCATCCCTCCAGCCAGCCATCAATCCAGCCATCCGTCCATCCAGCCATCCATCCAGCCATCCATACATTCATCCATCTCTCCATCCAGCCATCCATCCAGCCATTCATCCATCCATCCATACCTCCAGCCGGCCAGCCATCCATTCATCCATCCATCCAGCCATCCATCCAGCCATCCATCCATCAATCCATCCGACGAGCGAGCCACCCATCCAGCCAACCAGCCACCCCGCCATCCATCCAGCCATCTATCCATTCATCCATCCCTACAGCGAACCATCCATCCAGCCATCCATCCATCCAGCCATCCATTTAGCCATCCATCCATCCATCCATCCCATCAGCCAGACATCCATTCTGCCATCCATCCATCCAGACATACATTCATCCATCCCTCCAGCCAGCCATCCATCCAGCCATCCATCCATCCAGCCATCCATCCAGCCATCCATCCATCCATCCATCCCTCCTGCCAGCCATCCATCCAGCCATCCATCCATCCAACCATCCATCCAGCCATCCATCCGTCCCTCCAGCCAGCCATCCATCCAGCCAACCATCCATCCAGCCATCGATCCAGCCATCCATCCATCCATCCTTCCCTCCAGCCAGCCATCCATCCAGCCATCCATCCATACAGCCACCCATCCAGCCATCCATCCATCCATTCATCCCTCCAGCCAGTCATCCATCCAGCCATCCCTCCATCCAACTATCCATCCAGCCATCCAACCATTCATCCATCTCTCCAGCCAGCCATACATGCTGCCATCCATTCTTCCAGCCATCCATCCAGTCATCCATCCATTCATCCATCCCTCCAGCCAGCCATCCATCCAGCCATCCATCCATCCAGACATCCATCCAGCCACCCCTCCATCCCTCCATCTCTCCAGCCAGCCAGCCATCCAACCATCCATCCCTCCAGCCATCCATCCAGCCATCCATCCATCCATCCCTCCAGCCGGCCATCCATCCATCCATCCCTCCAGCCAGCCATCCATCTAGCCATCCATCCATCCCTCCATCCATCCAGCCATCCTTCCATCCGTCCATCCATCCATCCAGCCATCCATCCAGCCATCCATCCAGCCATCCATCCATCCATCCAGCCAGCCATTCATCCATGCATCCATCCATCCATCCATCCCTCCAGCCAGCCAACCATCCAGCCATCCATCCATCCAGCCATCCATCCATCCAGCCATCCATCCAGCCATCCATCCATCCATCCATCCCTCCATCCATCCGTCCATCCATCCATCCATCCAGCCTTCCATCCATCCATCCAGCCAACCAGCCATCCATCCATCCAGCCAGCCATCCAGACATCCAGCCATCCATCCAGCCGTCCATCCAGCCTTCCATCCATCCTTCCATCCCTCCAGCCAGCCATCCATCCATCCATCCTTCCCTCCAGCCAGCCATCCATCCAGCCATCCATCCATACAGCCACCCATCCAGCCATCCATCCATCCATCCATCCCTCCAGCCAGTCATCCATCCAGCCATCCCTCCATCCAACCATCCATCCAGCCATCCAACCATTCATCCATCTCTCCAGTCAGCCATACATTCAGCCATCCATTCTTCCAGCCATCCATCCAGTCATCCATCCAGCCAGCCATCCCTCCATCCAGCCGTCCATCCAGCCATCCATCCATCCCTCCAGCCAGCCACCCATACAGCCATCCCTCCATCCAGCCATCCATCCAGCCAATAATCCATCCATCCAGCCCTCCAGCCAGCCATCCATCCAGCCTCCCCACCATCCAGCCATCAATCCAGCCATCCATCCATCCCTCCAGCCAGCCAACCATCCAGCCATCCCTCCATCCAGCCATCCATCCAGCCATCCATCCATCCATCCGTCCAGCCAGCCATCCATCGAGCCATCCATCAACCCAGCCAGCCATCCATCCATCAATCCATCCCTCCAGCCAGCCATGCATCCAGACATCCTTCCATCCAGCCGTCCATCCGGCCATCCATCCATGACTCCATTCCTCCAGCCAGCCATCCATCCAACCATCCATCGGTCTAGCCATCCATTCAGCCATCCATCCATCCATCCCTCCAGCCAGCCATCCATCCAGCCTTCCATCCATCCAGCCATCCGTCCAGCCATTCATTAATCCATCCATTCCTCCAGCAAACAATCCATCCAGCCATCCATCCAGCCATCCATCCAGCCATCCATCCATCCATACCTCCAGCCAGCCTTCCATCCAGCCATCCATCCATCCAGCCATCCATCCATCCATACATCCATCCATCCATCCCTCCAGCCAGCCATCCATCCAGCCATCCATCCATCCAGACAGCCATCCAGCCCTCCATCCATCCCTCCAGCCAGCCAACCATCCGGACATCCATCCATCCAGCCATCCACCCAGCCACCCATCCATCCATCCATCTCTCCAGCCAGCCAGCCATCCAGCCATCCATCTATCCAGCCATCCAGCCAGCCATCCATCCAGCCATCCCTCCAGCCAGCCATCCATCCATCTATCCCTCCAGCCAGCCATCCATCCAGCCATCCATCCATACAGCCACCCATCCAGCCATCCATCCATCCATCCATCCCTCCAGCCAGCCATCCATCCAGCCGTCCATCCAGCCTTCCATCCATCCTTCCATCCCTCCAGCCAGCCATCCATCCATCCATCCTTCCCTCCAGCCAGCCATCCATCCAGCCATCCATCCATACAGCCACCCATCCAGCCATCCATCCATCCATCCATCCCTCCAGCCAGTCATCCATCCAGCCATCCCTCCATCCAACCGTCCATCCAGCCATCCAACCATTCATCCATCTCTCCAGTCAGCCATACATTCAGCCATCCATTCTTCCAGCCATCCATCCAGTCATCCATCCAGCCAGCCATCCCTCCATCCAGCCGTCCATCCAGCCATCCATCCATCCCTCCAGCCAGCCACCCATACAGCCATCCCTCCATCCAGCCATCCATCCAGCCAATAATCCATCCATCCAGCCCTCCAGCCAGCCATCCATCCAGCCTCCCCACCATCCAGCCATCAATCCAGCCATCCATCCATCCCTCCAGCCAGCCAACCATCCAGCCATCCCTCCATCCAGCCATCCATCCAGCCATCCATCCATCCATCCGTCCAGCCAGCCATCCATCGAGCCATCCATCAACCCAGCCAGCCATCCATCCATCAATCCATCCCTCCAGCCAGCCATGCATCCAGACATCCGTCCATCCAGCCGTCCATCCGGCCATCCATCCATGACTCCATTCCTCCAGCCAGCCATCCATCCAACCATCCATCGGTCTAGCCATCCATTCAGCCATCCATCCATCCATCCCTCCAGCCAGCCATCCATCCAGCCTTCCATCCATCCAGCCATCCGTCCAGCCATTCATTAATCCATCCATTCCTCCAGCAAACAATCCATCCAGCCATCCATCCAGCCATCCATCCAGCCATCCATCCATCCATACCTCCAGCCAGCCTTCCATCCAGCCATCCATCCATCCAGCCATCCATCCATCCATACATCCATCCATCCATCCCTCCAGCCAGCCATCGATCCAGCCATCCATCCATCCAGACAGCCATCCAGCCCTCCATCCATCCCTCCAGCCAGCCAACCATCCGGACATCCATCCATCCAGCCATCCACCCAGCCACCCATCCATCCATCCATCTCTCCAGCCAGCCAGCCATCCAGCCATCCATCTATCCAGCCATCCAGCCAGCCATCCATCCAGCCATCCCTCCAGCCAGCCATCCATCCATCTATCCCTCCAGCCAGCCATCCATCCATCCATCCATCCATCCAGCCATCCATCCAGCCATCCATCCATCCATCCGTCCATCCAGCCATCCATCCAGCCATCCATCCATCCAGCCATCCATCCAGCCATCCCTCCATCCATCCATCCATCCATCCCTCCAGCCAGCCATCCATCCAGCCATCCATCCAGCCATCCATCCAGCCATCCACCATCCTTCCATCCCTCCAGCCAGCCATCCATCCAGCCATCCATCCAACCAGCCATCCATCCAACCATCCACCCATTCATCACTCCAGCCAGCCATCCATCCAGCCATCCATCCAGCCAGCCATCCATCCATCCACCCATCCATCCATCCATCCCTCCATCCTGCCATCCATCCAGCCATCCATCCATCCATCCCTCCAGCCAATCGTCCATCCAGCCATCCATCCATCCATCCATCCATCCCTCCAGCCAATCGTCCATCCATCCAGCAATCCATCCAGCCATCCATCCATCAATGGGATCTACCCCATTTATGGGATCTACCCCAGAATACTGAAGGAGGCTGGAGAGGAAATTGCTGAGGCCTTGACAGAAATCTTTGGATCCTCGCTGTCTTCAGGGGATGTCCCGGAGGACTGGAGAATAGCCAATGTTGTTCCTCTGTTTAAGAAGGATAGCAAGGAGAATCCCGGGAACTACAGGCCGGTGAGCCTGACATCAGTGGTAGGGAAATTACTGGAGAGAATTCTTCGAGACAGGATCTACTCCCATTTGGAAGCAAATGGACGTATTAGTGAGAGGCAGCACGGTTTTGTGAAGGGAAGGTCGTGTCTCACTAACTTGATAGAGTTTTTCGAGGAGGTCACTAAGATGATTGATGCAGGTAGGGCAGTAGATGTTGTCTATATGGACTTCAGTAAGGCCTTTGACAAGGTCCCTCATGGTAGACTAGTACAAAAGGTGAAGTCACACGGGATCAGGGGTGAACTGGCAAGGTGGATACAGAACTGGCTAGGCCATAGAAGGCAGAGGGTAGCAATGGAGGGATGCTTTTCTCATTGGAGGGCTGTGACCAGTGGTGTTCCACAGGGATCAGTGCTGGGACCTTTGCTCTTTGTAGTATATATAAATGATTTGGAGGAAAATGTAACTGGTCTGATTAGTAAGTTTGCAGACGACACAAAGGTTGGTGGAATTGCGGATAGCGATGAGGACTGTCTGAGGATACAGCAGGATTTAGATTGTCTGGAGACTTGGGCGGAGAGATGGCAGATGGAGTTTAATCCGGACAAATGTGTGGTAATGCATTTTGGAAGGGCTAATGCAGGTAGGGAATATACAGTGAATGGTAGAACCCTCAAGAGTATTGAAAGTCAAAGAGATCTAGGAGTACAGGTCCACAGGTCATTGAAAGGGGCAACACAGGTGGAGAAGGTAGTCAAGAAGGCATACGGCATGCTTGCCTTCATTGGCCGGGGCATTGAGTATAAGAATTGGCAAGTCATGTTGCAGCTGTATAGAACCTTAGTTAGGCCACACTTGGAGTATAGTGTTCAATTCTGGTCGCCACACTACCAGAAGGATCTGGAGGCTTTAGAGAGGGTGCAGAAGAGATTTACCAGAATGTTGCCTGGTATGGAGGGCATAAGCTATGAGGAGCGATTGAATAAACTCGGTTTGTTCTCACTGGAACGAAGGAGGTTGAGGGGCGACCTGATAGAGGTATACAAAATTATGAGGGGCATAGACAGAGTGGATAGTCAGAGGCTTTTCCCCAGGGTAGAGGGGTCAATTACTAGGGGGCATAGGTTTAAGGTGAGAGGGGCACAGTTTCGAGTAGATGTACGAGGCAAGTTTTTTACGCAGAGGGTAGTGGGTGCCTGGAACACACTACCGGAGGAGGTAGTGGAAGCAGGGACGATAGGGACATTTAAGGGGCATCTTGACAAATATATCATTAGGATGGGAATAGAAGGATACGGACCCAGGAAGTGTAGAAGATTGTAGTTTAGTCGGGCAGTATGGTCGGCACGGGCTTGGAGGGCCGAAGGGCCTGTTCCTGTGCTGTACATTTCTTTGTTCTTTGTTCTTTGTTTGTTCAATCCATCCATCCAGCCATCCATCCAGCCATCCATTCAGCCATCCATTCAGCCATCCATTCATCCATCCATCCAGCCATCCATCAATCCATCCATCCATCCAGCCATTCTACCAGCCACCCATCCATCCATCCAGCCAACCAGCCATCCATCCATCCATCCAGCCAGCCATCCAGACATCTAGCCACCCATCCAGCCATCCATCCAGCCATCCACCATCCTTCCATCCCTCCAGCCAGCCATCCATCCAGCCATCCATCAAACCAGCCATCCATCCAACCATCCACCCATCCATCACTCCAGCCAGCCATCCATCCAGCCATCCATCCAGCCAGCCATCCATCCAGCCACCCATCCATCCATCCATCCCTCCATCCTGCCATCCATCCAGCCATCCATCCATCCATCCCTCCAGCAAATCGTCCATCCAGCCATCCATCCATCCAGCCATCCAACCAGCCATCCATCCATCCATCCATCCCTCCAGCCAGCCATCCACCCAGCCATCCCTCCATCCATCCGTCCATCCATCCATCCATCCAGCCATCCAACCATCCAGCCAGCGGTCCATCCAGCCATCCCTCCATACAGCCATTCATCCAGCCATCCATCCATCCGTCACCCCCGCCAGCCATCCATCCAGCCATCCCTCCATCCAGCCATGCATCCAGCCATCCATCCATCCATCCATCCATCCATCCAGCCATCCATCCATCCAGCCTTCCAGCCATCCAGCCATCCATCCATCCAACCATCCATCCATCCAGCCATCCATCCATCCATCCATCCAGCCATCCATCAAGCCATCCATCCATCCAGCCATCCATCCAGCCATCCATCCATCCATCCATCCCGCCAGCGAGTCATCCATCCAGCCATCCATCCATCCAGCCATCCATCCTGCCATCCATCCATCCATCCATCCCTCCAGCCAGCCATTCATCCAGCCATCCATCCATCCAGCCATCCGTCCAGCTATCCATCCATCCATCCTTCCATCCCTCCAGCAAGCCATCCATCCAGCCATCCATCCAGCCATCCATCCATCCATCCATCCCTCCAGCCAGCCATCCATCCAGCCATCCCTCCATCCAGCTATCCATCCAGCCATCCATGCATTCATCCATATCTCCATCCAGCCATCCATGCAGCCATTCATCCATCCATCCATACCTCAAGCCAGCCAGCCATCCATTCATCCATCCATCCAGCCATCCATCCAGCCATCCATCCATCAATCCATCCGCCCAGCCAGACATCCATCCAGCCATCCAGCCATCCAGCCATCCATCCATCCATCCATCCATTAATCCATCCCTCCAGCCAGCCATCCATCCAGCCATCCATCCATCCAGCCATCTATTCAGCAATCCATCCATCCATCCATCCCTTCAGCCAGCCATCCATTCGGCCATCCATCCATCCAGCCATCCATCCATCCATCCCTCCAACCAGCCATCCATCCAGCCATCCATCCATCCAGCCATCCATCCAGCCATCCATCCATCCATCCATCCATCCCTCCCGCCAGCCATCCATTCAGCCATCCATCCATCTAGCCATCCATCCAGCCATCCATCCTTCCGTCCCTCCAGCCAGCCATCCATCCAGCCATCCATCCATCCAGCCATCCATCCATCCATCCAGCCATCCATCCAGCCACCCATCCATCCAGCCTTCCAGCCATCCAGCCATCCATCCATCCAACCATCCCTCCAGCCAGCCATCCACCCAGCCATCCCTCCATCCATCCGTCCATCCATCCATCCATCCAGCCATCCAACCATCCAGCCAGCCGTCCAGCCAGCCATCTCTCCATACAGCCATTCATCCAGCCATCCATCCATCCGTCACCCCCGCCAGCCATCCATCCAGCCATCCCTCCATCCAGCCATGCATCCAGCCATCCATCCATCCATCCATCCATCCAGCCAGCCATCCATCTAGCCATCCATCCATCCAGCCTTCCATCCATCCAGCCATCCATCCATCCATCCATCCATCCATCCAGCCATCCATCCATCCATCCATCCAGCCATCCTTCAAGCCATCCATCCATCCAGCCATCCATCCAGCCATCCATCCATCCATCCATCCCGCCAGCGAGTCATCCATCCAGCCATCCATTCGTCCAGCCATCCATCCTGCCATCCATCCATCCATCCATCCCTCCAGCCAGCCATTCATCCAGCCATCCATCCATCCAGCCATCCATCCAGCCATCCATCCATCCATCCGTCCCTCCAGCCAGCCATCCATCCAGCCATCCATCCATCCAGCCTTCCATCCAGCCATCCATCCAGCCATACATCCATCCATCCATCCCTCCAGCCAGCCATCCATCCAGCCATCCCTCCATCCAGCCATCCATCCAGTCATCCATGCATTCATCCATCTCTCCATCCAGCCATCCATCCAGCCATTCATCCATCAATCCATACCTCCAGCCAGCCAGTCATCCATCCATCCATCCATCAAGCCATCCATCCAGCCATCGATCCATCAATCCATCTGCCCAGCCAGACATCCATCCAGCCATCCAGCCATCCAGCCATCCATCCATCCATCCATCCATTAATCCATCCCTCCAGCCAGCCATCCATCCAGCCATCCATCCATCCAGCCATCCATTCAGCAATCCATCCATCCATCCATCCATTCAGCCAGCCATCCATTCGGCCATCCATCCATCCAGCCATCCATCCATCCATCCCTCCAGCCAGCCATCCATCCAGCCATCCATCCATCCAGCCATCCATCCAGCCATCCATCCATCCATCCATCCCTCCCGCCAGCCATCCATTCAGCCATCCATCCATCCAGCCATTCATTCAGCCATCCATCCATCCGTCCCTCCAGCCAGCCATCCATCCAGCCATCCATCCATCCAGCCTTCCATCCAGCCATCCATCCATCCATCCTTCCCTCCAGCCAGCCATCCATCCAGCCATCCATCCATCCAGCCGCCCATCCAGCCATCCATACATCCATCCATCCCTCCAGCCAGTCATCCAACCAGCCATCCATCCATCCAGCCATCCATCCATCCATCCATCCATCCATCCATCCCTCCAGCCAGCCATTCATCCAGCCATCCATCCATCCAGCCATCCATCGAGCCATCCATTCATCCATCCATCCCTCCAGCCAGCCATCCATCCAGCCATCCATCCATCCAGCCATCCATCCATCTCTCCAGCCAGCCATCCATCCGGACCTCCATCCATCCAGCCATCCATCCCTCCAGCCAGCCATCCATCCAGCCATCCCTCCATCCAGCCATCCATCCAGCCATCCATGCATTCATCCATCTCTCCATCCAGCCATTCGTCCATCCATCCATACCTCCAGCCAGCCAGCCATCCATCCATCCATCCATCCAGCCATCCATCCACCCATCCATCCATCAATCCATCCGCCCAGCCAGCCATCCATCCAGCCATCCAGCCATCCAGCCATCCATCCATCCATCTATTCATTAATCCATCCCTCCAGCCAGCCAGCCATCCAGCCATCCATCCATCCAGCCATCCATTCAGCAATCCGTCCATCCATCCATCCCTTCAGCCAGCCATCCATTCGGCCAACCATCCATCCAGCCATCCATCCATCCATCCCTCCAGCCAGCCATCCATCCAGCCATCCATCCATCCAGCCATCCATCCAGCCATCCATCCATCCATCCATCCCTCCCGCCAGCCATCCATTCAGCCATCCATCCATCCAGCCATCCATCCAGCCATCCATCAATCCATCCGTCCCTCCAGCCAGTCATCCATCCAGCCATCCATCCATCCAGCCTTCCATCCAGCCATCCATCCAACCATCCTTCCATCCAGCCAGCCATCCAACCAGCCATCCATCCATCCAGCCACCCATCCAGCCATCCATCCATCCATCCATCCCTCCAGCCAGTCATCCAACCAGCCATCCATCCATCCAGCCATCCATCCAGCCATCCATCCATCCATCCATCCCTCCAGCCAGCCATTCATCCAGCCATCCATCCATTCAGCCATCCATCCAGCCATCCAACCATCCATTCCTCCAGCAAGCCATCCATCCAGCCATCCATTCATTCAGCCATCCATCCAGCCATCCAACCATTCATCCATCTCTCCAGCCAGCCATACATCCAGCCATCCATCCAGCCATCCATCCATCCATCCATCCCTCCTTCCAGCCAGTCATTAAGCCATCCATCCATCCAGCCAGCCATCCATCCCTCCAGCCAGCCAGTCATCCAGCCATCCCTCCATCCACCCATCCATCCAGCCATCCATCCATCCATCCATCCCTCCAGCCAGCCAACCATCCAGCCATTCCTCCATCCAGCTATCCATCCATCCAGCCAGCCATCCATCCAGCCATCCATCCATCCAGCCATCCATCCATCCAGCCATCCATCCAGCCATCCATCCATCAATCCATCCGCCCAGCCAGCCATCCATCCAGCCATCCATCCACCCATTAATCCATCCCTCCAGCCAGCCATCCATCCAGCCATCCATTCAGCAATCCATCCATCCCTTCCATCCAGCTATCCATCCATCCATCCATCCATCCAGCCATCCATCCAGCCATCCATCCATCCAGCCATCCATCCAGCCATCCATCCATCCATCCATCCAGCCATCCATCCATCCATCCATCCCTCCAGCCAGCCAATCATCCAGCCATCCATCCATCCAGCCATCCATCCAGCCATACATCCATCCATCCATCCCTCCAGCAAGCCATTCATCCAGCCATCCATCCATCCAGCCATCCATCCAGCCATCCATCCATTCATCCCTCCAGCCAGCCATCAATCCAGCCATCCGTCCATCCAGCCATCCATCCAGCCATCCATACATTCATCCATCTCTCCATCCAGCCATCCATCCAGCCATTCATCCATCCATCCATACCTCCAGCCGGCCAGCCATCCATTCATCCATCCATCCAGCCATCCATCCAGCCATCCATCCATCAATCCATCCGACGAGCGAGCCACCCATCCAGCCAACCAGCCACCCCGCCATCCATCCAGCCATCTATCCATTCATCCATCCCTACAGCGAACCATCCATCCAGCCATCCATCCATCCAGCCATCCATTTAGCCATCCATCCATCCATCCATCCCATCAGCCAGACATCCATTCTGCCATCCATCCATCCAGACATACATTCATCCATCCCTCCAGCCAGCCATCCATCCAGCCATCCATCCATCCAGCCATCCATCCAGCCATCCATCCATCCATCCATCCCTCCTGCCAGCCATCCATCCAGCCATCCATCCATCCAACCATCCATCCAGCCATCCATCCGTCCCTCCAGCCAGCCATCCATCCAGCCAACCATCCATCCAGCCATCGATCCAGCCATCCATCCATCCATCCTTCCCTCCAGCCAGCCATCCATCCAGCCATCCATCCATACAGCCACCCATCCAGCCATCCATCCATCCATTCATCCCTCCAGCCAGTCATCCATCCAGCCATCCCTCCATCCAACTATCCATCCAGCCATCCAACCATTCATCCATCTCTCCAGCCAGCCATACATGCTGCCATCCATTCTTCCAGCCATCCATCCAGTCATCCATCCATTCATCCATCCCTCCAGCCAGCCATCCATCCAGCCATCCATCCATCCAGACATCCATCCAGCCACCCCTCCATCCCTCCATCTCTCCAGCCAGCCAGCCATCCAACCATCCATCTCTCCAGCCATCCATCCAGCCATCCATCCATCCATCCCTCCAGCCGGCCATCCATCCATCCCTCCAGCCAGCCATCCATCTAGCCATCCATCCATCCCTCCATCCATCCAGCCATCCTTCGATCCGTCCATCCATCCATCCAGCCATCCATCCAGCCATCCATCCAGCCATCCATCCATCCATCCAGCCAGCCATTCATCCATGCATCCATCCATCCATCCATCCCTCCAGCCAGCCAACCATCCAGCCATCCATCCATCCAGCCATCCATCCATCCAGCCATCCATCCAGCCATCCATCCATCCATCCATCCCTCCATCCATCCGTCCATCCATCCATCCATCCAGCCTTCCATCCATCCATCCAGCCAACCAGCCATCCATCCATCCAGCCAGCCATCCAGACATCCAGCCATCCATCCAGCCGTCCATCCAGCCTTCCATCCATCCTTCCATCCCTCCAGCCAGCCATCCATCCATCCATCCTTCCCTCCAGCCAGCCATCCATCCAGCCATCCATCCATACAGCCACCCATCCAGCCATCCATCCATCCCTCCAGCCAGTCATCCATCCAGCCATCCCTCCATCCAACCATCCATCCAGCCATCCAACCATTCATCCATCTCTCCAGTCAGCCATACATTCAGCCATCCATTCTTCCAGCCATCCATCCAGTCATCCATCCAGCCAGCCATCCCTCCATCCAGCCGTCCATCCAGCCATCCATCCATCCCTCCAGCCAGCCACCCATACAGCCATCCCTCCATCCAGCCATCCATTCAGCCAATAATCCATCCATCCAGCCCTCCAGCCAGCCATCCATCCAGCCTCCTCACCATCCAGCCATCAATCCAGCCATCCATCCATCCCTCCAGCCAGCCAACCATCCAGCCATCCCTCCATCCAGCCATCCATCCAGCCATCCATCCATCCATCCGTCCAGCCAGCCATCCATCGTGCCATCCATCAACCCAGCCAGCCATCCATCCATCAATCCATCCCTCCAGCCAGCCATGCATCCAGACATCCTTCCATCCAGCCGTCCATCCGGCCATCCATCCATGACTCCATTCCTCCAGCCAGCCATCCATCCAACCATCCATCGATCTAGCCATCCATTCAGCCATCCATCCATCCATCCCTCCAGCCAGCCATCCATCCAGCCTTCCATCCATCCAGCCATCCGTCCAGCCATTCATTAATCCATCCATTCCTCCAGCAAACAATCCATCCAGCCATCCATCCAGCCATCCATCCAGCCATCCATCCATCCATACCTCCAGCCAGCCTTCCATCCAGCCATCCATCCATCCAGCCATCCATCCAGCCATACATCCATCCATCCATCCCTCCAGCCAGCCATCCATCCAGCCATCCATCCAGCCATACATCCATCCATCCATCCCTCCAGCCAGCCATCCATCCAGCCATCCATCCATCCACCCAGCCACCCATCCATCCATCCATCTCTCCAGCCAGCCAGCCATCCAGCCATCCATCTATCCAGCCATCCAGCCAGCCATCCATCCAGCCATCCCTCCAGCCAGCCATCCATCCATCTATCCCTCCAGCCAGCCATCCATCCATCCATCCATCCATCCAGCCATCCATCCAGCCATCCATCCATCCATCCGTCCATCCAGCCATCCATCCAGCCATCCATCCAGCCATCCATCCATCCTTCAATCCCTCCAGCCAGCCATCCAACCAGCCATCCATTCAACCAGCCATCCATCGAACCATCCACCCATCCATCACTCCAGCCATCCATCCATCCAGCCATCCATCCATCCAGCCATCCATCCAGCCATCCCTCCATCCATCCATCCATCCATCCCTCCAGCCAGCCATCCATCCAGCCATCCATCCATCCATCCCTCCAGCCAATCGCCCATCCAGCCGCCCATCCATCCAGCCATCCATCCAGCCATCCATCCAGCCATCCATCCCTCCAGCAATCCATCCATCCAACCATTCCTCCATCCAGCCATCCATCCAGCCATCCATCCATCCATCCATCCCTCCAGCCAGATATCCATCCAGCCATCCCTCCATCCATCCGTCCATCCATCCATCCATCCAGCCATCCATCCATCCAGCCTTCCATCCAGCCATCCCTCCATACAGCCATCCATCCAGCCATCCATCCATCCGTCACTCCAGCCAGTCATCCCTCCATCCAGCCATCCATCCAGCCAGCCATCCATCCCTCCAGCCAGCCACCCATCCAGCCATCCCTCCATCCAGCCATCCATCCAGCCAATAATCCATCCATCCATCCCTCCAGCCAGCCATCCATCCAGCCATCCCTCCATCCAGCCATCCATCCAGCCATCCATCCAATCCTCCAGCCAGCCAACCATCCATCCATCCCTCCATCCATCCATCCCTCCAGCAAGCCATTCATCCAGCCATCCATCCATCCAGCCATCCATCCAGCCATCCATCCATTCATCCCTCCCGCCAGCCATCAATCCAGCCATCCGTCCATCCAGCCATCCATCCAGCCATCCATGCATTCATCCATCTCTCCATCCAGCCATCCATCCAGCCATTCATCCATCCATCCATACCTCCAGCCGGCCAGCCATCCATTCATCCATCCATCCAGCCATCCATCCAGCCATCCATCCATCAATCCATCCGCCCAGCCAGCCACCCATCCAGCCAACCAGCCATCCCGCCATCCATCCAGCCATCTATCCATTCATCCATCCCTCCAGCGAACCATCCATCCAGCCATCCATCCATCAGCCATCCATTTAGCCATCCATCCATCCATCCATCCCATCAGCCAGACATCCATTCGGCCATCCATCCATCCAGACATACATTCATCCATCCCTCCAGCCAGCCATCCATCCAGCCATCCATCCATCCAGCCATCCATCCAGCCATCCATCCATCCATCCATCCCTCCTGCCAGCCATCCATCCAGCCATCCATCCATCCAACCATCCATCCAGCCATCCATCCGTCCCTCCAGCCAGGCATCCATCCAGCCAACCATCCATCCAGCCATCGATCCAGCCATCCATCCATCCATCCTTCCCTCCAGCCAGCCATCCATCCATACAGCCACCCATCCAGCCATCCATCCATCCATTCATCCCTCCAGCCAGTCATCCATCCAGCCATCCCTCCATCCAGCCATCCATCCAGCCATCCAACCATTCATCCATCTCTCCAGCCAGCCATACATTCAGCCATCCATTCTTCCAGCCATCCATCCAGTCATCCATCCATCCATCCATCCCTCCAGCCAGCCATCCATCCAGCCATCCATCCATCCAGACATCCATCCAGCCATCCCTCCATCCATCCATCCCTCCAGCCAGCCATCCATCCAACCATCCCTCCATCCAGCCATCCATCCAGCCATCCATGCATTCATCCATCTCTCCATCCAGCCATCCATCCAGCCATTCATCCATCCATCCATACATCCAGCCAGCCATCCATCCATGCATCCATCCATCCAGCCATCCATCCATCCAGACATCCAGCCATCCATCCAGCCATCCATCCATTCATTCATCCATCCAGCCAGCCATCCATCCAGCTATCCATCCATCCAGCCATCCATCCATCCATCCATCACTTCAGCCAGCCATCCATCCATTCAGCCATCCATCCAGCCATCCATCCATCCATCCATCCCTCCACCAGCCATCCATCCAGCCATCCCTCTATCCAGACATCCATCCAGCCATACATCCATCCATCCATCCCTCCAGCCAGCCATCCATCCAGCCATCGCTCCAGCCATCCATCCATCCAGCCATCCATCCAGCCATCGATCCATCCATCCATCCCTTCAGCCAGATATCATTCCAGCCATCCATCCATCCAGCCATCCATTCAGCCACCCATCCAGCCATCCATCCATCGAGCCATCCATCGATCCATCCATCCATTCCTTCAGCCAGCCATCCATCCAGCCATCCATCCATCCAGCCATCCATCCAGCCATCCATCCATCCAGCCATCCCTCCAGCCAGCCATCCATCCAGCCATCCATCCGTCCAGCCATCCATCCAGCCATCCATCCATCCATCCATCCATCCCTCCAGCCAGCCATCCATCCAGCCATCCATCCTTCCAGCCATCCATCCAGCCATCCATCCAACCATCCATCCCTCCAGCCAGCCTTCCATCCAGCCAGCCCTCCAGCCATCCATCCATAAATCCATCCCTCCAGCCAGCCATGCATCCAGCCATTCTTCCATTAAGCCATCCATCCAGAAATCCATCCATGACTCCATCCCTCCAGCCAGCCATCCATCCATCCATCGATCTAGCCATCCATTCAGCCATCCATCCATCCATCCATCCCTGCAGCCAGCCATCCATCCAGCCTTCCATCCATCCAGGCATCCGTCCAGCCATCCATTAATCCATACATTCCTCCAGCCAGCAATCCATCCAGCCATCCATCCAGCCATCCATTCAGCCATCCATCCATCCATCCATCACTTCATCCAGCCATCCATCCAGCCATCCATCCATCCAGCCATCCATCGAGCCATCCATCCATCCATCCATCCCTCCAGCCAGCCATCCATCCAGCCATCCATCCATCCAGCCACCCATCCATCCATCCATCCATCCATCCCTCCAGCCAGCCATCCATCCGGACATCCATCCATCCAGCCATCCATCCAGCCACCCATCCATCCATCCATCCCTCCAGCCAGCCATCCATCCAGCCATCCATCTATCCAGCGTTCAAACCGCCAACCATCCATCCATCCCTCCAGTCAGCCATCCAACCATCCATCCCGCCAGCCAGCCATCCATCCAGCCATCCATCCATCCAGCAATCCATCCAGCCATCCATCCATCAATCCATCCATCCAGCCATCCATCCAGCCATCCATCTATCCAGCGTTCAAACCGCCAACCATCCATCCATCCCTCCAGTCAGCCATCCAACCATCCATCCATCCATCCAGCCATCCATTCAGCCACCCATCCAGCCATCCATCCATCCAGCCATCCATCGATCCATCCATCCATTCCTTCAGCCAGCCATCCATCCAGCCATCCATCCATCCAGCCATCCATCCAGCCATCCATCCATCCAGCCATCCCTCCAGCCAGCCATCCATCCAGCCATCCATCCGTCCAGCCATCCATCCAGCCATCCATCCATCCATCCATCCCTCCAGCCAGCCAATCATCCAGCCATCCATCCATCCAGCCATCCATCCAGCCATCCATCCATCCATCCAACCTTCCAGCCAGCCATCCATCCAGCCGTCCATCCATCCAGCCATCCATCCAGCCATCCATCCATCCATCCACCCTTCTAGCCAGCCATCCAGCCATCCATTCCTCCATCAAGCCATCCATCCAGCCATCCATCCATCCATCCATCTCTCCAGCCAGCCATACATCCAGCCATCCATCCATTCAGCCATTCATCCAGCCATCCATCCATCCATCCATCCCTCCAGCCAGCCAGCCATTAAGCCATTCATCCATTCAGCCATCCATCCAGCCATCCATCTATCCCTCCAGCCAGCCATCCATCCAGCCATCCCTCCATCCAGCCATCCATCCAGCCATCCATCCATCCATCCATCCAGCCAGCCAACCATCCAGCCATCCCCACATACAGCCATCCATCCATCCATCCATCCCTCCAGCCATTCATCCATCCTGCCATCTATCCATCCAGCCATCCATCCAGCCATCCAGCCATCAATCCATCCCTCCAGCCAGCCATCCATCCAGTCATCCATCCATCCATCCATCACTCCATCCAGCCAACCATCCATCCATTCCTTCAGCCAGCCATCCATCCAGCCATCCATCCATCCAGCCAACCATCCAGCCATCCATCCATCCATCCATCCCTTCAGCCAGCCATCCATCCAGCCATCCATCCGTCCAGCCATCCATCCAGCCATCCATCCATCCATCCATCCCTCCAGCCAGCCATCCATCCAGCCATCCATCCTTCCAGCCATCCATCCAGCCATCCATCCATCCATCCATCCCTCCAGCCAGCCATCCATCCAGCCAGCCCTCCAGCCATCCATCCATCAATCCATCCCTCCACCCAGCCATGCATCCAGCCATTCTTCTATTAAGCCATCCATCCAGACATCCATCCATGACTCCATCCCTCCAGCCAGCCATCCATCCATCCATCGATCTAGCCATCCATTCAGCCATCCATCCATCCATCCATCCCTGCAGCCAGCCATCCATCCAGCCTTCCATCCATCCAGCCATCCGTCCAGCCATCCATTAATCCATCCATTCCTCCAGCCAGCAATCCATCCAGCCATCCATCCAGCCATCCATTCAGCCATCCATCCATCCATCCATCACTTCATCCAGCCATCCATCCAGCCATCCATCCATCCAGCCATCCATCGAGCCATCCATCCATCCATCCATCCCTCCAGCCAGCCATCCATCCAGCCATCCATCCATCCAGCCACCCATCCATCCATCCATCCCTCCAGCCAGCCATCCATCCGGACATCCATCCATCCAGCCATCCATCCAGCCACCCATCCATCCATCCATCCCTCCAGCCAGCCATCCATCCAGCCATCCATCTATCCAGCGTTCAAACCGCCAACCATCCATCCATCCCTCCAGTCAGCCATCCAACCATCCATCCCGCCAGCCAGCCATCCATCCAGCCATCCATCCATCCAGCAATCCATCCAGCCATCCATCCATCAATCCATCCATCCAGCCATCCATCCAGCCATCCATTCAGCCATCCATTCAGCCATACATTCATCCATCCATCCAGCCATCCATCAATCCATCTATCCATCCAGCCATTCTACCAGCCACCCATCCATCCATCCAGCCAACCAGCCATCCATCCATCCATCCATCCAGCCAGCCATCCAGACATCTAGCCATCCATCCAGCCATCCATCCAGCCATCCACCATCCTTCCATCCCTCCAGCCAGCCATCCATCCAGCCATCCATCCAACCAGCCATCCATCCAACCATCCACCCATCCATCACTCCAGCCAGCCATCCATCCAGCCATCCATCCAGCCAGCCATCCATCCATCCACCCATCCATCCATCCATCCCTCCATCCTGCCATCCATCCAGCCATCCATCCATCCATCCCTCCAGCCAATCGTCCATCCAGCCATCCATCCATCCATCCATCCCTCCAGCCAATCGTCCATCCATCCAGCAATCCATCCAGCCATCCATCCATCAATGGGATCTACCCCATTTATGGGATCTACCCCAGAATACTGAAGGAGGCTGGAGAGGAAATTGCTGAGGCCTTGACAGAAATCTTTGGATCCTCGCTGTCTTCAGGGGATGTCCCGGAGGACTGGAGAATAGCCAATGTTGTTGCTCTGTTTAAGAAGGGTAGCAAGGAGAATCCCGGGAACTACAGGCCGGTGAGCCTGACATCAGTGGTAGGGAAATTACTGGAGAGAATTCTTCGAGACAGGATCTACTCCCATTTGGAAGCAAATGGACGTATTAGTGAGAGGCAGCACGGTTTTGTGAAGGGAAGGTCGTGTCTCACTAACTTGATAGAGTTTTTCGAGGAGGTCACTAAGATGATTGATGCAGGTAGGGCAGTAGATGTTGTCTATATGGACTTCAGTAAGGCCTTTGACAAGGTCCCTCATGGTAGACTAGTACAAAAGGTGAAGTCACACGGGATCAGGGGTGAACTGGCAAGGTGGATACAGAACTGGCTAGGCCATAGAAGGCAGAGGGTAGCAATGGAGGGATGCTTTTCTCATTGGAGGGCTGTGACCAGTGGTGTTCCACAGGGATCAGTGCTGGGACCTTTGCTCTTTGTAGTATATATAAATGATTTGGAGGAAAATGTAACTGGTCTGATTAGTAAGTTTGCAGACGACACAAAGGTTGGTGGAATTGCGGATAGCGATGAGGACTGTCTGAGGATACAGCAGGATTTAGATTGTCTGGAGACTTGGGCGGAGAGATGGCAGATGGAGTTTAATCCGGACAAATGTGTGGTAATGCATTTTGGAAGGGCTAATGCAGGTAGGGAATATACAGTGAATGGTAGAACCCTCAAGAGTATTGAAAGTCAAAGAGATCTAGGAGTACAGGTCCACAGGTCATTGAAAGGGGCAACACAGGTGGAGAAGGTCGTCAAGAAGGCATACGGCATGCTTGCCTTCATTGGCCGGGGCATTGAGTATAAGAATTGGCAAGTCATGTTGCAGCTGTATAGAACCTTAGTTAGGCCACACTTGGAGTATAGTGTTCAATTCTGGTCGCCACACTACCAGAAGGATCTGGAGGCTTTAGAGAGGGTGCAGAAGAGATTTACCAGAATGTTGCCTGGTATGGAGGGCATAAGCTATGAGGAGCGATTGAATAAACTCGGTTTGTTCTCACTGGAACGAAGGAGGTTGAGGGGCGACCTGATAGAGGTATACAAAATTATGAGGGGCATAGACAGAGTGGATAGTCAGAGGCTTTTCCCCAGGGTAGAGGGGTCAATTACTAGGGGGCATAGGTTTAAGGTGAGAGGGGCAAAGTTTAGAGTAGATGTACGAGGCAAGTTTTTTACGCAGAGGGTAGTGGGTGCCTGGAACTCACTACCGGAGGAGGAAGTGGAAGCAGGGACGATAGGGACATTTAAGGGGCATCTTGACAAATATATCATTAGGATGGGAATAGAAGGATACGGACCCAGGAAGTGTAGAAGATTGTAGTTTAGTCGGGCAGTATGGTCGGCACGGGCTTGGAGGGCCGAAGGGCCTGTTCCTGTGCTGTACATTTCTTTGTTCTTTGTTCTTTGTTTGTTCAATCCATCCATCCAGCCATCCATCCAGCCATCCATTCAGCCATCCATTCAGCCATCCATTCATCCATCCATCCAGCCATCCATCAATCCATCCATCCATCCAGCCATTCTACCAGCCACCCATCCATCCATCCAGCCAACCAGCCATCCATCCATCCATCCAGCCAGCCATCCAGACATCTACCCACCCATCCAGCCATCCATCCAGCCATCCACCATCCTTCCATCCCTCCAGCCAGCCATCCATCCAGCCATCCATCCAACCAGCCATCCATCCAACCATCCACCCATCCATCACTCCAGCCAGCCATCCATCCAGCCATCCATCCAGCCAGCCATCCATCCAGACACCCATCCATCCATACATCCCTCCATCCTGCCATCCATCCAGCCATCCATCCATCCATCCCTCCAGCAAATCGTCCATCCAGCCATCCATCCATCCAGCCATCCAACCAGCCATCCATCCATCCATCCATCCCTCCAGCCAGCCATCCACCCAGCCATCCCTCCATCCATCCGTCCATCCATCCATCCATCCAGCCATCCAACCATCCAGCCAGCCGTCCATCCAGCCATCCCTCCATACAGCCATTCATCCAGCCATCCATCCATCCGTCACCCCCGCCAGCCATCCATCCAGCCATCCCTCCATCCAGCCATGCATCCAGCCATCCATCCATCCATCCATCCATCCATCCAGCCATCCATCCATCCAGCCTTCCAGCCATCCAGCCATCCATCCATCCAACCATCCATCCATCCAGCCATCCATCCATCCATCCATCCAGCCATCCATCAAGCCATCCATCCATCCAGCCATCCATCCAGCCATCCATCCATCCATCCCGCCAGCGAGTCATCCATCCAGCCATCCATCCATCCAGCCATCCATCCTGCCATCCATCCATCCATCCATCCCTCCAGCCATCCATTCATCCAGCCATCCATCCATCCAGCCATCCGTCCAGCTATCCATCCATCCATCCTTCCATCCCTCCAGCAAGCAATCCATCCAGCCATCCATCCAGCCATCCATCCATCCATCCATCCCTCCAGCCAGCCATCCATCCAGCCATCCCTCCATCCAGCTATCCATCCAGCCATCCATGCATTCATCCATATCTCCATCCAGCCATCCATGCAGCCATTCATCCATCCATCCATACCTCAAGCCAGCCAGCCATCCATTCATCCATCCATCCAGCCATCCATCCAGCCATCCATCCATCAATCCATCCGCCCAGCCAGACATCCATCCAGCCATCCAGCCATCCAGCCATCCATCCATCCATCCATCCATTAATCCATCCCTCCAGCCAGCCATCCATCCAGCCATCCATCCATCCAGCCATCTATTCAGCAATCCATCCATCCATCCCTTCAGCCAGCCATCCATTCGGCCATCCATCCATCCAGCCATCCATCCATCCATCCCTCCAACCAGCCATCCATCCAGCCATCCATCCATCCAGCCATCCATCCAGCCATCCATCCATCCATCCATCCATCCCTCCCGCCAGCCATCCATTCAGCCATCCATCCATCTAGCCATCCATCCAGCCATCCATCCTTCCGTCCCTCCAGCCAGCCATCCATCCAGCCATCCATCCATCCAGCCATCCATCCATCCATCCAGCCATCCATCCAGCCACCCATCCATCCAGCCTTCCAGCCATCCAGCCATCCATCCATCCAACCATCCCTCCAGCCAGCCATCCACCCAGCCATCCCTCCATCCATCCGTCCATCCATCCATCCATCCAGCCATCCACCCATCCAGCCAGCCGTCCAGCCAGCCATCCCTCCATACAGCCATTCATCCAGCCATCCATCCATCCGTCACCCCCGCCAGCCATCCATCCAGCCATCCCTCCATCCAGCCATGCATCCAGCCATCCATCCATCCATCCATCCATCCAGCCAGCCATCCATCCAGCCATCCATCCATCCAGCCTTCCATCCATCCAGCCATCCATCCATCCAACCATCCATCCATCCAGCCATCCATCCATCCATCCATCCAGCCATCCTTCAAGCCATCCATCCATCCAGCCATCCATCCAGCCATCCATCCATCCATCCATCCCGCCAGCGAGTCATCCATCCAGCCATCCATTCGTCCAGCCATCCATCCTGCCATCCATCCATCCATCCATCCCTCCAGCCAGCCATTCATCCAGCCATCCATCCATTCAGCCATCCATCCATCCATCCATCCATCCATTCCTCCAGCCAGCCATCCATCCAGCCATCCATCCATTCAGCGATCCATCCATCCATCCATCCCTCCACCAGCCATCCATCCAGCCATCCCTCTATCCAGCTATCCATCAAGCCATCCATCCATCCATCCATCCCTCCAGCCAGCCATACCTCCAGCCATCCAACGATCCAGCCATCCATCCAGCCATCCATCCATCCATCCCTCCAGCCAGCCAGTCATTAAGCCATCCATCCATCCATCCATCCATCTATCCATCCATCCATCCATCCATTCCTCCAGCCAGCCATCCATCCAGCCATCCCTCCATCCAGACATCCATCCAGCCATCCATCCATCCATCCCTCCAGCCAGCCAACCATCCAGCCATCCCTCCGTCCAGCCACCCATCCATCCATCCAGCGCTCCAGCCACCCATCCATCCAGCCATCCATCCATCCAGCCATCCATCCAGCCATCTATCCATCAATCCATCCCTCCAGCCAGCCATCCATACAGCCTTCCATCCATCCAGCCGTCCATCCAGCCATCCATCCATTCATCTCTCCAGCCAGCCAGCCATCCAGCCATCCATCCATCCAGCCATCCATTCAGCCATCCATCCATCCACCCATCCCTCCAGCCAGCCATCCATCCAGCCATCCATCCATCCTGCCATCCATCCAGCCATCCATCCATCCATCCATTCCTCCATCCAGCCATCCATCCAGCCATCCATCCATCCCTCCATCCATCCAGCCATCCATCCAGCCATCCATCCATCCAGCCTTCCAGCCATCCAGCTATCCATCCATCCAGCCATCCATCCATCCAGCCATCCATCCATCCATCCATCCAGCCATCCATCCAGGCATCTATCCATCCAGCCATCCATCCAGCCATCCATCCATCCATCCATCCCGCCAGCGAGTCATCCATCCAGCCATCCATCCATCCAGCCATCCATCCATCCATCCATCCATCCATCCCTCCAGCCAACCATTCATCCAGCCATCCACCCATCCAGCCATCCATCCAGCCATCCATCCATCCATTCATCCCTCCAGCAAGCCATCCAACCAGCCATCCAGCCAGCCATCCAGCCATCCCTCCATCCATCCATCCCTCCAGCCAGCCATCCATCCAACCATCCCTCCATCCAGCCATCCATCCAGCCATCCATGCATTCATCCATCTCTCCATCCAGCCATCCATCCAGCCATTCATCCATCCATCCATACATCCAGCCAGCCATCCATCCATGCATCCATCCATCCAGCCATCCATCCATCCAGCCATCCATCCATCAATCCACCCGCCCAGCCAGCCATCCATCCAGCCATCCAGCCATCCAGCCATCCATCCAGCCATCCATCCATTCATTCATCCATACAGCCAGCCATCCATCCAGCTATCCATCCATCCAGCCATCCATCCATCCATCCATCACTTCAGCCAGCCATCCATCCATTCAGCCATCCATCCAGCCATCCATCCATCCATCCATCCCTCCACCAGCCATCCATCCAGCCATCCCTCTATCCAGACATCCATCCAGCCATACATCCATACATCCATCCCTCCAGCCAGCCATCCATCCAGCCATCCCTCCAGCCATCCATCCATCCAGCCATCCATCCAGCCATCGATCCATCCATCCATCCCTCCAGCCAGATATCATTCCAGCCATCCATCCATCCAGCCATCCATTCAGCCACCCATCCAGCCATCCATCCATCCAGCCATCCATCCAGCCATCCATCGCTCCATCCATCCATTCCTTCAGCCAGCCATCCATCCAGCCATCCATCCATCCAGCCATCCATCCAGCCATCCATCCATCCATCCCTCCAGCCAGCCATCCATCCAGCCATCCATCCGTCCAGCCATCCATCCAGCCATCCATCCATCCATCCATCCCTCCAGCCAGCCAATCATCCAGCCATCCATCCATCCAGCCATCCATCCAGCCATCCATCCATCCAACCAACCTTCCAGCCAGACATCCATCCAGCCGTCCATCCATCCAGCCATCCATCCAGCCATCCATCCATCCATCCACCCTTCTAGCCAGCCATCCATCCATCCATTCCTCCATCCAGCCATCCATCCAGCCATCCATCCATCCATCCATCTCTCCAGCAAGCCATACTTCCAGCCATCCATCCATTCAGCCATTCATCCAGCCATCCATCCATCCATCCATCCCTCCAGCCAGCCAGCCATTAAGCCATCCATCCATTCAGCCATCCATCCAGCCATCCATCCATCCCTCCAGCCAGCCATCCATCCAGCTATCCCTCCATCCAGCCATCCATCCAGCCTTCCATCCATCCATCCATCCATCCAGCCAGCCAACCATCCAGCCATCCCCACATACAGCCATCCATCCATCCATCCCTCCAGCCATTCATCCATCCTGCCATCTATCCATCCAGCCATCCATCCAGCCATCCATCCATCAATCCATCCCTCCAGCCAGCCATCCATCAAGCCATCCATCCAAACCAGCCGTCCATCCAGCCATCCATCCATCCATGCATCCCTCCAGCCAGCCATCCATCCAGTCATCCATCCATCCATCCATCACTCCAGCCAGCCAACCATCCATCCATTCCTTCAGCCAGCCATCCATCCAGCCATCCATCCATCCAGCCAACCATCCAGCCATCCATCCATCCATCCATCCCTCCAGCCAGCCATCCATCCAGCCATCCATCCGTCCAGCCATCCATCCAGCCATCCATCCATCCATCCATCCCTCCAGCCAGCCATCCATCCAGCCATCCATCCTTCCAGCCATCCATCCAGCCATCCATTCATCCATCCATCCCTCCAGCCAGCCATCCATCCAGCCAGCCCTCCAGCCATCCATCCATCAATCCATCCCTCCAGCCAGCCATGCATCCAGCCATCCTTCCATTAAGCCATCCATCCAGACATCCATCCATGACTCCATCCCTCCAGCCAGCCATCCATCCATCCATCGATCTAGCCAACCATTCAGCCATCCATCCATCCATCCATCCCTGCAGCCAGCCATCCATCCAGCCTTCCATCCATCCAGCCATCCGTCCAGCCATCCATTAATCCATCCATTCCTCCAGCCAGCAATCCATCCAGCCATCCATCCAGCCATCCATCCAGCCATCCATCCATCCATCCATCACTTCATCCAGCCATCCATCCAGCCATCCATCCATCCAGCCATCCATCGAGCCATCCATCCATCCATCCATCCCTCCAGCCAGCCATCCATCCAGCCATCCATCCATCCAGCCACCCATCCATCCATCCATCCATCCCTCCAGCCAGCCATCCATCCGGACATCCATCCATCCAGCCATCCATCCAGACACCCATCCATCCATCCATCCCTCCAGCCAGCCATCCATCCAGCCATCCATCTATCCAGCGTTCAAACCGCCAACCATCCATCCATCCCTCCAGTCAGCCATCCATCCAGCCATCCATCCATCCAGCAATCCATCCAGCCATCCATCCATCAATCCATCCATCCAGCCATCCATCCAGCCATCCATTCAGCCATCCATTCAGCCATACATTCATCCATCCATCCAGCCATCCATCAATCCATCCATCCATCCAGCCATTCTACCAGCCACCCATCCATCCATCCAGCCAACCAGCCATCCATCCATCCATCCATCCAGTCAGCCATCCAGACATCTAGCCATCCATCCAGCCATCCATCCAGCCATCCACCATCCTTCCATCCCTCCAGCCAGCCATCCATCCAGCCATCCATCCAACCAGCCATCCATCCAACCATCCACCCATTCATCACTCCAGCCAGCCATCCATCCAGCCATCCATCCAGCCAGCCATCCATCCATCCACCCATCCATCCATCCATCCCTCCATCCTGCCATCCATCCAGCCATCCATCCATCCATCCCTCCAGCCAATCGTCCATCCAGCCATCCATCCATCCATCCATCCATCCCTCCAGCCAATCGTCCATCCATCCAGCAATCCATCCAGCCATCCATCCATCAATGGGATCTACCCCATTTATGGGATCTACCCCAGAATACTGAAGGAGGCTGGAGAGGAAATTGCTGAGGCCTTGACAGAAATCTTTGGATCCTCGCTGTCTTCAGGGGATGTCCCGGAGGACTGGAGAATAGCCAATGTTGTTCCTCTGTTTAAGAAGGATAGCAAGGAGAATCCCGGGAACTACAGGCCGGTGAGCCTGACATCAGTGGTAGGGAAATTACTGGAGAGAATTCTTCGAGACAGGATCTACTCCCATTTGGAAGCAAATGGACGTATTAGTGAGAGGCAGCACGGTTTTGTGAAGGGAAGGTCGTGTCTCACTAACTTGATAGAGTTTTTCGAGGAGGTCACTAAGATGATTGATGCAGGTAGGGCAGTAGATGTTGTCTATATGGACTTCAGTAAGGCCTTTGACAAGGTCCCTCATGGTAGACTAGTACAAAAGGTGAAGTCACACGGGATCAGGGGTGAACTGGCAAGGTGGATACAGAACTGGCTAGGCCATAGAAGGCAGAGGGTAGCAATGGAGGGATGCTTTTCTCATTGGAGGGCTGTGACCAGTGGTGTTCCACAGGGATCAGTGCTGGGACCTTTGCTCTTTGTAGTATATATAAATGATTTGGAGGAAAATGTAACTGGTCTGATTAGTAAGTTTGCAGACGACACAAAGGTTGGTGGAATTGCGGATAGCGATGAGGACTGTCTGAGGATACAGCAGGATTTAGATTGTCTGGAGACTTGGGCGGAGAGATGGCAGATGGAGTTTAATCCGGACAAATGTGTGGTAATGCATTTTGGAAGGGCTAATGCAGGTAGGGAATATACAGTGAATGGTAGAACCCTCAAGAGTATTGAAAGTCAAAGAGATCTAGGAGTACAGGTCCACAGGTCATTGAAAGGGGCAACACAGGTGGAGAAGGTAGTCAAGAAGGCATACGGCATGCTTGCCTTCATTGGCCGGGGCATTGAGTATAAGAATTGGCAAGTCATGTTGCAGCTGTATAGAACCTTAGTTAGGCCACACTTGGAGTATAGTGTTCAATTCTGGTCGCCACACTACCAGAAGGATCTGGAGGCTTTAGAGAGGGTGCAGAAGAGATTTACCAGAATGTTGCCTGGTATGGAGGGCATAAGCTATGAGGAGCGATTGAATAAACTCGGTTTGTTCTCACTGGAACGAAGGAGGTTGAGGGGCGACCTGATAGAGGTATACAAAATTATGAGGGGCATAGACAGAGTGGATAGTCAGAGGCTTTTCCCCAGGGTAGAGGGGTCAATTACTAGGGGGCATAGGTTTAAGGTGAGAGGGGCACAGTTTCGAGTAGATGTACGAGGCAAGTTTTTTACGCAGAGGGTAGTGGGTGCCTGGAACTCACTACCGGAGGAGGTAGTGGAAGCAGGGACGATAGGGACATTTAAGGGGCATCTTGACAAATATATCATTAGGATGGGAATAGAAGGATACGGACCCAGGAAGTGTAGAAGATTGTAGTTTAGTCGGGCAGTATGGTCGGCACGGGCTTGGAGGGCCGAAGGGCCTGTTCCTGTGCTGTACATTTCTTTGTTCTTTGTTCTTTGTTTGTTCAATCCATCCATCCAGCCATCCATCCAGCCATCCATTCAGCCATCCATTCAGCCATCCATTCATCCATCCATCCAGCCATCCATCAATCCATCCATCCATCCAGCCATTCTACCAGCCACCCATCCATCCATCCAGCCAACCAGCCATCCATCAATCCAGCCAGCCAGCCATCCAGACATCTAGCCACCCATCCAGCCATCCATCCAGCCATCCACCATCCTTCCATCCCTCCAGCCAGCCATCCATCCAGCCATCCATCCAACCAGCCATCCATCCAACCATCCACCCATCCATCACACCAGCCAGCCATCCATCCAGCCATCCATCCAGCCAGCCATCCATCCAGCCACCCATCCATCCATCCATCCCTCCATCCTGCCATCCATCCAGCCATCCATCCATCCATCACTCCAGCAAATCGTCCATCCAGCCATCCATCCATCCAGCCATCCAACCAGCCATCCATCCATCCATCCATCCCTCCAGCCAGCCATCCACCCAGCCATCCCTCCATCCATCCGTCCATCCATCCATCCATCCAGCCATCCAACCATCCAGCCAGCGGTCCATCCAGCCATCCCTCCATACAGCCATTCATCCAGCCATCCATCCATCCGTCACCCCCGCCAGCCATCCATCCAGCCATCCCTCCATCCAGCCATGCATCCAGCCATCCATCCATCCATCCATCCATCCAGCCATCCATCCATCCAGCCTTCCAGCCATCCAGCCATCCATCCATCCAACCATCCATCCATCCAGCCATCCATCCATCCATCCATCCAGCCATCCATCAAGCCATCCATCCATCCAGCCATCCATCCAGCCATCCATCCATCCATCCATCCCGCCAGCGAGTCATCCATCCAGCCATCCATCCATCCAGCCATCCATCCTGCCATCCATCCATCCATCCATCCCTCCAGCCAGCCATTCATCCAGCCATCCATCCATCCAGCTATCCGTCCAGCTATCCATCCATCCATCCTTCCATCCCTCCAGCAAGCCATCCATCCAGCCATCCATCCAGCCATCCATCCATCCATCCATCCCTCCAGCCAGCCATCCATCCAGCCATCCCTCCATCCAGCTATCCATCCAGCCATCCATGCATTCATCCATATCTCCATCCAGCCATCCATGCAGCCATTCATCCATCCATCCATACCTCAAGCCAGCCAGCCATCCATTCATCCATCCATCCAGCCATCCATCCAGCCATCCATCCATCAATCCATCCGCCCAGCCAGACATCCATCCAGCCATCCAGCCATCCAGCCATCCATCCATCCATCCATCCATTAATCCATCCCTCCAGCCAGCCATCCATCCAGCCATCCATCCATCCAGCCATCTATTCAGCAATCCATCCATCCATCCATCCCTTCAGCCAGCCATCCATTCGGCCATCCATCCATCCAGCCATCCATCCATCCATCCCTCCAACCAGCCATCCATCCAGCCATCCATCCATCCAGCCATCCATCCAGCCATCCATCCATCCATCCATCCATCCCTCCCGCCAGCCATCCATTCAGCCATCCATCCATCTAGCCATCCACCCAGCCATCCATCCTTCCGTCCCTCCAGCCAGCCATCCATCCAGCCATCCATCCATCCAGCCATCCATCCATCCATCCAGCCATCCATCCAGCCACCCATCCATCCAGCCTTCCAGCCATCCAGCCATCCATCCATCCAACCATCCCTCCAGCCAGCCATCCACCCAGCCATCCCTCCATCCATCCGTCCATCCATCCATCCAGCCATCCAACCATCCAGCCAGCCGTCCAGCCAGCCATCCCTCCATACAGCCATTCATCCAGCCATCCATCCATCCGTCACCCCCGCCAGCCATCCATCCAGCCATCCCTCCATCCAGCCATGCATCCAGCCATCCATCCATCCATCCATCCATCCAGCCAGCCATCCATCCAGCCATCCATCCATCCAGCCTTCCATCCATCCAGCCATCCATTCGGCCATCCATCCATCCAGCCATCCATCCATCCATCCCTCCAGCCAGCCATCCATCCAGCCATCCATCCATCCAGCCATCCATCCAGCCATCCATCCATCCATCCATCCCTCCCGCCAGCCATCCATTCAGCCATCCATCCATCCAGCCATTCATTCAGCCATCCATCCATCCGTCCCTCCAGCCAGCCATCCATCCAGCCATCCATCCATCCAGCCTTCCATCCAGCCATCCATCCATCCATCCTTCCCTCCAGCCAGCCATCCATCCAGCCATCCATCCATCCAGCCGCCCATCCAGCCATCCATACATCCATCCATCCCTCCAGCCAGTCATCCAACCAGCCATCCATCCATCCAGCCATCCATCCATCCATCCATCCATCCATCCCTCCAGCCAGCCATTCATCCAGCCATCCATCCATCCAGCCATCCATCGAGCCATCCATTCATCCATCCATCCCTCCAGCCAGCCATCCATCCAGCCATCCATCCATCCAGCCATCCATCCATCCCTCCAGCCAGCCATCCATCCGGACCTCCATCCATCCAGCCATCCATCCCTCCAGCCAGCCATCCATCCAGCCATCCCTCCATCCAGCCATCCATCCAGCCATCCATGCATTCATCCATCTCTCCATCCAGCCATCCATCCAGCCATTCGTCCATCCATCCATACCTCCAGCCAGCCAGCCATCCATCCATCCATCCATCCAGCCATCCATCCACCCATCCATCCATCAATCCATCCGCCCAGCCAGCCATCCATCCAGCCATCCAGCCATCCAGCCATCCATCCATCCATCTATCCATTAATCCATCCCTCCAGCCAGCCAGCCATCCAGCCATCCATCCATCCAGCCATCCATTCAGCAATCCGTCCATCCATCCATCCCTTCAGCCAGCCATCCATTCGGCCAACCATCCATCCAGCCATCCATCCATCCATCCCTCCAGCCAGCCATCCATCCAGCCATCCATCCATCCAGCCATCCATCCAGCCATCCATCCATCCATCCATCCCTCCCGCCAGCCATCCATTCAGCCATCCATCCATCCAGCCATCCATCCAGCCATCCATCAATCCATCCGTCCCTCCAGCCAGTCATCCATCCAGCCATCCATCCATCCAGCCTTCCATCCAGCCATCCATCCAACCATCCTTCCATCCAGCCAGCCATCCAACCAGCCATCCATCCATCCAGCCACCCATCCAGCCTTCCATCCATCCAGCCATCCATTCGGCCATCCATCCATCCAGCCATCCATCCATCCATCCCTCCAGCCAGCCATCCATCCAGCCATCCATCCATCCAGCCATCCATCCAGCCATCCATCCATCCATCCATCCCTCCCGCCAGCCATCCATTCAGCCATCCATCCATCCAGCCATTCATTCAGCCATCCATCCATCCGTCCCTCCAGCCAGCCATCCATCCAGCCATCCATCCATCCAGCCTTCCATCCAGCCATCCATCCATCCATCCTTCCCTCCAGCCAGCCATCCATCCAGCCATCCATCCATCCAGCCGCCCATCCAGCCATCCATACATCCATCCATCCCTCCAGCCAGTCATCCAACCAGCCATCCATCCATCCAGCCATCCATCCATCCATCCATCCATCCATCCCTCCAGCCAGCCATTCATCCAGCCATCCATCCATCCAGCCATCCATCGAGCCATCCATTCATCCATCCATCCCTCCAGCCAGCCATCCATCCAGCCATCCATCCATCCAGCCATCCATCCATCCCTCCAGCCAGCCATCCATCCGGACCTCCATCCATCCAGCCATCCATCCCTCCAGCCAGCCATCCATCCAGCCATCCCTCCATCCAGCCATCCATCCAGCCATCCATGCATTCATCCATCTCTCCATCCAGCCATCCATCCAGCCATTCGACCATCCATCCATACCTCCAGCCAGCCAGCCATCCATCCATCCATCCATCCAGCCATCCATCCACCCATCCATCCATCAATCCATCCGCCCAGCCAGCCATCCATCCAGCCATCCAGCCATCCAGCCATCCATCCATCCATCTATCCATTAATCCATCCCTCCAGCCAGCCAGCCATCCAGCCATCCATCCATCCAGCCATCCATTCAGCAATCCGTCCATCCATCCATCCCTTCAGCCAGCCATCCATTCGGCCAACCATCCATCCAGCCATCCATCCATCCATCCCTCCAGCCAGCCATCCATCCAGCCATCCATCCATCCAGCCATCCATCCAGCCATCCATCCATCCATCCATCCCTCCCGCCAGCCATCCATTCAGCCATCCATCCATCCAGCCATCCATCCAGCCATCCATCAATCCATCCGTCCCTCCAGCCAGTCATCCATCCAGCCATCCATCCATCCAGCCTTCCATCCAGCCATCCATCCAACCATCCTTCCATCCAGCCAGCCATCCAACCAGCCATCCATCCATCCAGCCACCCATCCAGCCATCCATCCATCCATCCATCCCTCCAGCCAGTCATCCAACCAGCCATCCATCCATCCAGCCATCCATCCAGCCATCCATCCATCCATCCATCCCTCCAGCCAGCCATTCATCCAGCCATCCATCCATTCAGCCATCCATCCAGCCATCCAACCATCCATTCCTCCAGCAAGCCATCCATCCAGCCATCCATTCATTCAGCCATCCATCCAGCCATCCAACCATTCATCCATCTCTCCAGCCAGCCATACATCCAGCCATCCATCCAGCCATCCATCCATCCATCCATCCCTCCTTCCAGCCAGTCATTAAGCCATCCATCCATCCAGCCAGCCATCCATCCCTCCAGCCAGCCAGTCATCCAGCCATCCCTCCATCCACCCATCCATCCAGCCATCCATCCATCCATCCATCCCTCCAGCCAGCCAACCATCCAGCCATTCCTCCATCCAGCTATCCATCCATCCAGCCAGCCATCCATCCAGCCATCCATCCATCCAGCCATCCATCCATCCAGCCATCCATCCAGCCATCCATCCATCAATCCATCCGCCCAGCCAGCCATCCATCCAGCCATCCATCCACCCATCAATCCATCCCTCCAGCCAGCCATCCATCCAGCCATCCATTCAGCAATCCATCCATCCCTTCCATCCAGCTATCCATCCATCCATCCATCCATCCAGCCATCCATCCAGCCATCCATCCATCCAGCCATCCATCCAGCCATCCATCCATCCATCCATCCAGCCATCCATCCATCCATCCATCCCTCCAGCCAGCCAATCATCCAGCCATCCATCCATCCAGCCATCCATCCAGCCATACATCCATCCATCCATCCCTCCAGCAAGCCATTCATCCAGCCATCCATCCATCCAGCCATCCATCCAGCCATCCATCCATTCATCCCTCCAGCCAGCCATCAATCCAGCCATCCGTCCATCCAGCCATCCATCCAGCCATCCATACATTCATCCATCTCTCCATCCAGCCATCCATCCAGCCATTCATCCATCCATCCATACCTCCAGCCGGCCAGCCATCCATTCATCCATCCATCCAGCCATCCATCCAGCCATCCATCCATCAATCCATCCGACGAGCGAGCCACCCATCCAGCCAACCAGCCACCCCGCCATCCATCCAGCCATCTATCCATTCATCCATCCCTACAGCGAACCATCCATCCAGCCATCCATCCATCCAGCCATCCATTTAGCCATCCATCCATCCATCCATCCCATCAGCCAGACATCCATTCTGCCATCCATCCATCCAGACATACATTCATCCATCCCTCCAGCCAGCCATCCATCCAGCCATCCATCCATCCAGCCATCCATCCAGCCATCCATCCATCCATCCATCCCTCCTGCCAGCCATCCATCCAGCCATCCATCCATCCAACCATCCATCCAGCCATCCATCCGTCCCTCCAGCCAGCCATCCATCCAGCCAACCATCCATCCAGCCATCGATCCAGCCATCCATCCATCCATCCTTCCCTCCAGCCAGCCATCCATCCAGCCATCCATCCATACAGCCACCCATCCAGCCATCCATCCATCCATTCATCCCTCCAGCCAGTCATCCATCCAGCCATCCCTCCATCCAACTATCCATCCAGCCATCCAACCATTCATCCATCTCTCCAGCCAGCCATACATGCTGCCATCCATTCTTCCAGCCATCCATCCAGTCATCCATCCATTCATCCATCCCTCCAGCCAGCCATCCATCCAGCCATCCATCCATCCAGACATCCATCCAGCCACCCCTCCATCCCTCCATCTCTCCAGCCAGCCAGCCATCCAACCATCCATCCCTCCAGCCATCCATCCAGCCATCCATCCATCCATCCCTCCAGCCGGCCATCCATCCATCCATCCCTCCAGCCAGCCATCCATCTAGCCATCCATCCATCCCTCCATCCATCCAGCCATCCTTCCATCCGTCCATCCATCCATCCAGCCATCCATCCAGCCATCCATCCAGCCATCCATCCATCCATCCAGCCAGCCATTCATCCATGCATCCATCCATCCATCCATCCCTCCAGCCAGCCAACCATCCAGCCATCCATCCATCCAGCCATCCATCCATCCAGCCATCCATCCAGCCATCCATCCATCCATCCATCCCTCCATCCATCCGTCCATCCATCCATCCATCCAGCCTTCCATCCATCCATCCAGCCAACCAGCCATCCATCCATCCAGCCAGCCATCCAGACATCCAGCCATCCATCCAGCCGTCCATCCAGCCTTCCATCCATCCTTCCATCCCTCCAGCCAGCCATCCATCCATCCATCCTTCCCTCCAGCCAGCCATCCATCCAGCCATCCATCCATACAGCCACCCATCCAGCCATCCATCCATCCATCCATCCCTCCAGCCAGTCATCCATCCAGCCATCCCTCCATCCAACCATCCATCCAGCCATCCAACCATTCATCCATCTCTCCAGTCAGCCATACATTCAGCCATCCATTCTTCCAGCCATCCATCCAGTCATCCATCCAGCCAGCCATCCCTCCATCCAGCCGTCCATCCAGCCATCCATCCATCCCTCCAGCCAGCCACCCATACAGCCATCCCTCCATCCAGCCATCCATCCAGCCAATAATCCATCCATCCAGCCCTCCAGCCAGCCATCCATCCAGCCTCCCCACCATCCAGCCATCAATCCAGCCATCCATCCATCCCTCCAGCCAGCCAACCATCCAGCCATCCCTCCATCCAGCCATCCATCCAGCCATCCATCCATCCATCCGTCCAGCCAGCCATCCATCGAGCCATCCATCAACCCAGCCAGCCATCCATCCATCAATCCATCCCTCCAGCCAGCCATGCATCCAGACATCCTTCCATCCAGCCGTCCATCCGGCCATCCATCCATGACTCCATTCCTCCAGCCAGCCATCCATCCAACCATCCATCGGTCTAGCCATCCATTCAGCCATCCATCCATCCATCCCTCCAGCCAGCCATCCATCCAGCCTTCCATCCATCCAGCCATCCGTCCAGCCATTCATTAATCCATCCATTCCTCCAGCAAACAATCCATCCAGCCATCCATCCAGCCATCCATCCAGCCATCCATCCATCCATACCTCCAGCCAGCCTTCCATCCAGCCATCCATCCATCCAGCCATCCATCCATCCATACATCCATCCATCCATCCCTCCAGCCAGCCATCCATCCAGCCATCCATCCATCCAGACAGCCATCCAGCCCTCCATCCATCCCTCCAGCCAGCCAACCATCCGGACATCCATCCATCCAGCCATCCACCCAGCCACCCATCCATCCATCCATCTCTCCAGCCAGCCAGCCATCCAGCCATCCATCTATCCAGCCATCCAGCCAGCCATCCATCCAGCCATCCCTCCAGCCAGCCATCCATCCATCTATCCCTCCAGCCAGCCATCCATCCAGCCATCCATCCATACAGCCACCCATCCAGCCATCCATCCATCCATCCATCCCTCCAGCCAGCCATCCATCCAGCCGTCCATCCAGCCTTCCATCCATCCTTCCATCCCTCCAGCCAGCCATCCATCCATCCATCCTTCCCTCCAGCCAGCCATCCATCCAGCCATCCATCCATACAGCCACCCATCCAGCCATCCATCCATCCATCCATCCCTCCAGCCAGTCATCCATCCAGCCATCCCTCCATCCAACCGTCCATCCAGCCATCCAACCATTCATCCATCTCTCCAGTCAGCCATACATTCAGCCATCCATTCTTCCAGCCATCCATCCAGTCATCCATCCAGCCAGCCATCCCTCCATCCAGCCGTCCATCCAGCCATCCATCCATCCCTCCAGCCAGCCACCCATACAGCCATCCCTCCATCCAGCCATCCATCCAGCCAATAATCCATCCATCCAGCCCTCCAGCCAGCCATCCATCCAGCCTCCCCACCATCCAGCCATCAATCCAGCCATCCATCCATCCCTCCAGCCAGCCAACCATCCAGCCATCCCTCCATCCAGCCATCCATCCAGCCATCCATCCATCCATCCGTCCAGCCAGCCATCCATCGAGCCATCCATCAACCCAGCCAGCCATCCATCCATCAATCCATCCCTCCAGCCAGCCATGCATCCAGACATCCGTCCATCCAGCCGTCCATCCGGCCATCCATCCATGACTCCATTCCTCCAGCCAGCCATCCATCCAACCATCCATCGGTCTAGCCATCCATTCAGCCATCCATCCATCCATCCCTCCAGCCAGCCATCCATCCAGCCTTCCATCCATCCAGCCATCCGTCCAGCCATTCATTAATCCATCCATTCCTCCAGCAAACAATCCATCCAGCCATCCATCCAGCCATCCATCCAGCCATCCATCCATCCATACCTCCAGCCAGCCTTCCATCCAGCCATCCATCCATCCAGCCATCCATCCATCCATACATCCATCCATCCATCCCTCCAGCCAGCCATCGATCCAGCCATCCATCCATCCAGACAGCCATCCAGCCCTCCATCCATCCCTCCAGCCAGCCAACCATCCGGACATCCATCCATCCAGCCATCCACCCAGCCACCCATCCATCCATCCATCTCTCCAGCCAGCCAGCCATCCAGCCATCCATCTATCCAGCCATCCAGCCAGCCATCCATCCAGCCATCCCTCCAGCCAGCCATCCATCCATCTATCCCTCCAGCCAGCCATCCATCCATCCATCCATCCATCCAGCCATCCATCCAGCCATCCATATATCCATCCGTCCATCCAGCCATCCATCCAGCCATCCATCCATCCAGCCATCCATCCAGCCATCCCTCCATCCATCCATCCATCCATCCCTCCAGCCAGCCATCCATCCAGCCATCCATCCAGCCATCCATCCAGCCATCCACCATCCTTCCATCCCTCCAGCCAGCCATCCATCCAGCCATCCATCCAACCAGCCATCCATCCAACCATCCACCCATTCATCACTCCAGCCAGCCATCCATCCAGCCATCCATCCAGCCAGCCATCCATCCATCCACCCATCCATCCATCCATCCCTCCATCCTGCCATCCATCCAGCCATCCATCCATCCATCCCTCCAGCCAATCGTCCATCCAGCCATCCATCCATCCATCCATCCATCCCTCCAGCCAATCGTCCATCCATCCAGCAATCCATCCAGCCATCCATCCATCAATGGGATCTACCCCATTTATGGGATCTACCCCAGAATACTGAAGGAGGCTGGAGAGGAAATTGCTGAGGCCTTGACAGAAATCTTTGGATCCTCGCTGTCTTCAGGGGATGTCCCGGAGGACTGGAGAATAGCCAATGTTGTTCCTCTGTTTAAGAAGGATAGCAAGGAGAATCCCGGGAACTACAGGCCGGTGAGCCTGACATCAGTGGTAGGGAAATTACTGGAGAGAATTCTTCGAGACAGGATCTACTCCCATTTGGAAGCAAATGGACGTATTAGTGAGAGGCAGCACGGTTTTGTGAAGGGAAGGTCGTGTCTCACTAACTTGATAGAGTTTTTCGAGGAGGTCACTAAGATGATTGATGCAGGTAGGGCAGTAGATGTTGTCTATATGGACTTCAGTAAGGCCTTTGACAAGGTCCCTCATGGTAGACTAGTACAAAAGGTGAAGTCACACGGGATCAGGGGTGAACTGGCAAGGTGGATACAGAACTGGCTAGGCCATAGAAGGCAGAGGGTAGCAATGGAGGGATGCTTTTCTCATTGGAGGGCTGTGACCAGTGGTGTTCCACAGGGATCAGTGCTGGGACCTTTGCTCTTTGTAGTATATATAAATGATTTGGAGGAAAATGTAACTGGTCTGATTAGTAAGTTTGCAGACGACACAAAGGTTGGTGGAATTGCGGATAGCGATGAGGACTGTCTGAGGATACAGCAGGATTTAGATTGTCTGGAGACTTGGGCGGAGAGATGGCAGATGGAGTTTAATCCGGACAAATGTGTGGTAATGCATTTTGGAAGGGCTAATGCAGGTAGGGAATATACAGTGAATGGTAGAACCCTCAAGAGTATTGAAAGTCAAAGAGATCTAGGAGTACAGGTCCACAGGTCATTGAAAGGGGCAACACAGGTGGAGAAGGTAGTCAAGAAGGCATACGGCATGCTTGCCTTCATTGGCCGGGGCATTGAGTATAAGAATTGGCAAGTCATGTTGCAGCTGTATAGAACCTTAGTTAGGCCACACTTGGAGTATAGTGTTCAATTCTGGTCGCCACACTACCAGAAGGATCTGGAGGCTTTAGAGAGGGTGCAGAAGAGATTTACCAGAATGTTGCCTGGTATGGAGGGCATAAGCTATGAGGAGCGATTGAATAAACTCGGTTTGTTCTCACTGGAACGAAGGAGGTTGAGGGGCGACCTGATAGAGGTATACAAAATTATGAGGGGCATAGACAGAGTGGATAGTCAGAGGCTTTTCCCCAGGGTAGAGGGGTCAATTACTAGGGGGCATAGGTTTAAGGTGAGAGGGGCACAGTTTCGAGTAGATGTACGAGGCAAGTTTTTTACGCAGAGGGTAGTGGGTGCCTGGAACACACTACCGGAGGAGGTAGTGGAAGCAGGGACGATAGGGACATTTAAGGGGCATCTTGACAAATATATCATTAGGATGGGAATAGAAGGATACGGACCCAGGAAGTGTAGAAGATTGTAGTTTAGTCGGGCAGTATGGTCGGCACGGGCTTGGAGGGCCGAAGGGCCTGTTCCTGTGCTGTACATTTCTTTGTTCTTTGTTCTTTGTTTGTTCAATCCATCCATCCAGCCATCCATCCAGCCATCCATTCAGCCATCCATTCAGCCATCCATTCATCCATCCATCCAGCCATCCATCAATCCATCCATCCATCCAGCCATTCTACCAGCCACCCATCCATCCATCCAGCCAACCAGCCATCCATCCATCCATCCAGCCAGCCATCCAGACATCTAGCCACCCATCCAGCCATCCATCCAGCCATCCACCATCCTTCCATCCCTCCAGCCAGCCATCCATCCAGCCATCCATCAAACCAGCCATCCATCCAACCATCCACCCATCCATCACTCCAGCCAGCCATCCATCCAGCCATCCATCCAGCCAGCCATCCATCCAGCCACCCATCCATCCATCCATCCCTCCATCCTGCCATCCATCCAGCCATCCATCCATCCATCCCTCCAGCAAATCGTCCATCCAGCCATCCATCCATCCAGCCATCCAACCAGCCATCCATCCATCCATCCATCCCTCCAGCCAGCCATCCACCCAGCCATCCCTCCATCCATCCGTCCATCCATCCATCCATCCAGCCATCCAACCATCCAGCCAGCGGTCCATCCAGCCATCCCTCCATACAGCCATTCATCCAGCCATCCATCCATCCGTCACCCCCGCCAGCCATCCATCCAGCCATCCCTCCATCCAGCCATGCATCCAGCCATCCATCCATCCATCCATCCATCCATCCAGCCATCCATCCATCCAGCCTTCCAGCCATCCAGCCATCCATCCATCCAACCATCCATCCATCCAGCCATCCATCCATCCATCCATCCAGCCATCCATCAAGCCATCCATCCATCCAGCCATCCATCCAGCCATCCATCCATCCATCCATCCCGCCAGCGAGTCATCCATCCAGCCATCCATCCATCCAGCCATCCATCCTGCCATCCATCCATCCATCCATCCCTCCAGCCAGCCATTCATCCAGCCATCCATCCATCCAGCCATCCGTCCAGCTATCCATCCATCCATCCTTCCATCCCTCCAGCAAGCCATCCATCCAGCCATCCATCCAGCCATCCATCCATCCATCCATCCCTCCAGCCAGCCATCCATCCAGCCATCCCTCCATCCAGCTATCCATCCAGCCATCCATGCATTCATCCATATCTCCATCCAGCCATCCATGCAGCCATTCATCCATCCATCCATACCTCAAGCCAGCCAGCCATCCATTCATCCATCCATCCAGCCATCCATCCAGCCATCCATCCATCAATCCATCCGCCCAGCCAGACATCCATCCAGCCATCCAGCCATCCAGCCATCCATCCATCCATCCATCCATTAATCCATCCCTCCAGCCAGCCATCCATCCAGCCATCCATCCATCCAGCCATCTATTCAGCAATCCATCCATCCATCCATCCCTTCAGCCAGCCATCCATTCGGCCATCCATCCATCCAGCCATCCATCCATCCATCCCTCCAACCAGCCATCCATCCAGCCATCCATCCATCCAGCCATCCATCCAGCCATCCATCCATCCATCCATCCATCCCTCCCGCCAGCCATCCATTCAGCCATCCATCCATCTAGCCATCCATCCAGCCATCCATCCTTCCGTCCCTCCAGCCAGCCATCCATCCAGCCATCCATCCATCCAGCCATCCATCCATCCATCCAGCCATCCATCCAGCCACCCATCCATCCAGCCTTCCAGCCATCCAGCCATCCATCCATCCAACCATCCCTCCAGCCAGCCATCCACCCAGCCATCCCTCCATCCATCCGTCCATCCATCCATCCATCCAGCCATCCAACCATCCAGCCAGCCGTCCAGCCAGCCATCTCTCCATACAGCCATTCATCCAGCCATCCATCCATCCGTCACCCCCGCCAGCCATCCATCCAGCCATCCCTCCATCCAGCCATGCATCCAGCCATCCATCCATCCATCCATCCATCCAGCCAGCCATCCATCTAGCCATCCATCCATCCAGCCTTCCATCCATCCAGCCATCCATCCATCCATCCATCCATCCATCCAGCCATCCATCCATCCATCCATCCAGCCATCCTTCAAGCCATCCATCCATCCAGCCATCCATCCAGCCATCCATCCATCCATCCATCCCGCCAGCGAGTCATCCATCCAGCCATCCATTCGTCCAGCCATCCATCCTGCCATCCATCCATCCATCCATCCCTCCAGCCAGCCATTCATCCAGCCATCCATCCATCCAGCCATCCATCCAGCCATCCATCCATCCATCCGTCCCTCCAGCCAGCCATCCATCCAGCCATCCATCCATCCAGCCTTCCATCCAGCCATCCATCCAGCCATACATCCATCCATCCATCCCTCCAGCCAGCCATCCATCCAGCCATCCCTCCATCCAGCCATCCATCCAGTCATCCATGCATTCATCCATCTCTCCATCCAGCCATCCATCCAGCCATTCATCCATCAATCCATACCTCCAGCCAGCCAGTCATCCATCCATCCATCCATCAAGCCATCCATCCAGCCATCGATCCATCAATCCATCTGCCCAGCCAGACATCCATCCAGCCATCCAGCCATCCAGCCATCCATCCATCCATCCATCCATTAATCCATCCCTCCAGCCAGCCATCCATCCAGCCATCCATCCATCCAGCCATCCATTCAGCAATCCATCCATCCATCCATCCATTCAGCCAGCCATCCATTCGGCCATCCATCCATCCAGCCATCCATCCATCCATCCCTCCAGCCAGCCATCCATCCAGCCATCCATCCATCCAGCCATCCATCCAGCCATCCATCCATCCATCCATCCCTCCCGCCAGCCATCCATTCAGCCATCCATCCATCCAGCCATTCATTCAGCCATCCATCCATCCGTCCCTCCAGCCAGCCATCCATCCAGCCATCCATCCATCCAGCCTTCCATCCAGCCATCCATCCATCCATCCTTCCCTCCAGCCAGCCATCCATCCAGCCATCCATCCATCCAGCCGCCCATCCAGCCATCCATACATCCATCCATCCCTCCAGCCAGTCATCCAACCAGCCATCCATCCATCCAGCCATCCATCCATCCATCCATCCATCCATCCATCCCTCCAGCCAGCCATTCATCCAGCCATCCATCCATCCAGCCATCCATCGAGCCATCCATTCATCCATCCATCCCTCCAGCCAGCCATCCATCCAGCCATCCATCCATCCAGCCATCCATCCATCTCTCCAGCCAGCCATCCATCCGGACCTCCATCCATCCAGCCATCCATCCCTCCAGCCAGCCATCCATCCAGCCATCCCTCCATCCAGCCATCCATCCAGCCATCCATGCATTCATCCATCTCTCCATCCAGCCATTCGTCCATCCATCCATACCTCCAGCCAGCCAGCCATCCATCCATCCATCCATCCAGCCATCCATCCACCCATCCATCCATCAATCCATCCGCCCAGCCAGCCATCCATCCAGCCATCCAGCCATCCAGCCATCCATCCATCCATCTATTCATTAATCCATCCCTCCAGCCAGCCAGCCATCCAGCCATCCATCCATCCAGCCATCCATTCAGCAATCCGTCCATCCATCCATCCCTTCAGCCAGCCATCCATTCGGCCAACCATCCATCCAGCCATCCATCCATCCATCCCTCCAGCCAGCCATCCATCCAGCCATCCATCCATCCAGCCATCCATCCAGCCATCCATCCATCCATCCATCCCTCCCGCCAGCCATCCATTCAGCCATCCATCCATCCAGCCATCCATCCAGCCATCCATCAATCCATCCGTCCCTCCAGCCAGTCATCCATCCAGCCATCCATCCATCCAGCCTTCCATCCAGCCATCCATCCAACCATCCTTCCATCCAGCCAGCCATCCAACCAGCCATCCATCCATCCAGCCACCCATCCAGCCATCCATCCATCCATCCATCCCTCCAGCCAGTCATCCAACCAGCCATCCATCCATCCAGCCATCCATCCAGCCATCCATCCATCCATCCATCCCTCCAGCCAGCCATTCATCCAGCCATCCATCCATTCAGCCATCCATCCAGCCATCCAACCATCCATTCCTCCAGCAAGCCATCCATCCAGCCATCCATTCATTCAGCCATCCATCCAGCCATCCAACCATTCATCCATCTCTCCAGCCAGCCATACATCCAGCCATCCATCCAGCCATCCATCCATCCATCCATCCCTCCTTCCAGCCAGTCATTAAGCCATCCATCCATCCAGCCAGCCATCCATCCCTCCAGCCAGCCAGTCATCCAGCCATCCCTCCATCCACCCATCCATCCAGCCATCCATCCATCCATCCATCCCTCCAGCCAGCCAACCATCCAGCCATTCCTCCATCCAGCTATCCATCCATCCAGCCAGCCATCCATCCAGCCATCCATCCATCCAGCCATCCATCCATCCAGCCATCCATCCAGCCATCCATCCATCAATCCATCCGCCCAGCCAGCCATCCATCCAGCCATCCATCCACCCATTAATCCATCCCTCCAGCCAGCCATCCATCCAGCCATCCATTCAGCAATCCATCCATCCCTTCCATCCAGCTATCCATCCATCCATCCATCCATCCAGCCATCCATCCAGCCATCCATCCATCCAGCCATCCATCCAGCCATCCATCCATCCATCCATCCAGCCATCCATCCATCCATCCATCCCTCCAGCCAGCCAATCATCCAGCCATCCATCCATCCAGCCATCCATCCAGCCATACATCCATCCATCCATCCCTCCAGCAAGCCATTCATCCAGCCATCCATCCATCCAGCCATCCATCCAGCCATCCATCCATTCATCCCTCCAGCCAGCCATCAATCCAGCCATCCGTCCATCCAGCCATCCATCCAGCCATCCATACATTCATCCATCTCTCCATCCAGCCATCCATCCAGCCATTCATCCATCCATCCATACCTCCAGCCGGCCAGCCATCCATTCATCCATCCATCCAGCCATCCATCCAGCCATCCATCCATCAATCCATCCGACGAGCGAGCCACCCATCCAGCCAACCAGCCACCCCGCCATCCATCCAGCCATCTATCCATTCATCCATCCCTACAGCGAACCATCCATCCAGCCATCCATCCATCCAGCCATCCATTTAGCCATCCATCCATCCATCCATCCCATCAGCCAGACATCCATTCTGCCATCCATCCATCCAGACATACATTCATCCATCCCTCCAGCCAGCCATCCATCCAGCCATCCATCCATCCAGCCATCCATCCAGCCATCCATCCATCCATCCATCCCTCCTGCCAGCCATCCATCCAGCCATCCATCCATCCAACCATCCATCCAGCCATCCATCCGTCCCTCCAGCCAGCCATCCATCCAGCCAACCATCCATCCAGCCATCGATCCAGCCATCCATCCATCCATCCTTCCCTCCAGCCAGCCATCCATCCAGCCATCCATCCATACAGCCACCCATCCAGCCATCCATCCATCCATTCATCCCTCCAGCCAGTCATCCATCCAGCCATCCCTCCATCCAACTATCCATCCAGCCATCCAACCATTCATCCATCTCTCCAGCCAGCCATACATGCTGCCATCCATTCTTCCAGCCATCCATCCAGTCATCCATCCATTCATCCATCCCTCCAGCCAGCCATCCATCCAGCCATCCATCCATCCAGACATCCATCCAGCCACCCCTCCATCCCTCCATCTCTCCAGCCAGCCAGCCATCCAACCATCCATCTCTCCAGCCATCCATCCAGCCATCCATCCATCCATCCCTCCAGCCGGCCATCCATCCATCCCTCCAGCCAGCCATCCATCTAGCCATCCATCCATCCCTCCATCCATCCAGCCATCCTTCCATCCGTCCATCCATCCATCCAGCCATCCATCCAGCCATCCATCCAGCCATCCATCCATCCATCCAGCCAGCCATTCATCCATGCATCCATCCATCCATCCATCCCTCCAGCCAGCCAACCATCCAGCCATCCATCCATCCAGCCATCCATCCATCCAGCCATCCATCCAGCCATCCATCCATCCATCCATCCCTCCATCCATCCGTCCATCCATCCATCCATCCAGCCTTCCATCCATCCATCCAGCCAACCAGCCATCCATCCATCCAGCCAGCCATCCAGACATCCAGCCATCCATCCAGCCGTCCATCCAGCCTTCCATCCATCCTTCCATCCCTCCAGCCAGCCATCCATCCATCCATCCTTCCCTCCAGCCAGCCATCCATCCAGCCATCCATCCATACAGCCACCCATCCAGCCATCCATCCATCCCTCCAGCCAGTCATCCATCCAGCCATCCCTCCATCCAACCATCCATCCAGCCATCCAACCATTCATCCATCTCTCCAGTCAGCCATACATTCAGCCATCCATTCTTCCAGCCATCCATCCAGTCATCCATCCAGCCAGCCATCCCTCCATCCAGCCGTCCATCCAGCCATCCATCCATCCCTCCAGCCAGCCACCCATACAGCCATCCCTCCATCCAGCCATCCATTCAGCCAATAATCCATCCATCCAGCCCTCCAGCCAGCCATCCATCCAGCCTCCTCACCATCCAGCCATCAATCCAGCCATCCATCCATCCCTCCAGCCAGCCAACCATCCAGCCATCCCTCCATCCAGCCATCCATCCAGCCATCCATCCATCCATCCGTCCAGCCAGCCATCCATCGTGCCATCCATCAACCCAGCCAGCCATCCATCCATCAATCCATCCCTCCAGCCAGCCATGCATCCAGACATCCTTCCATCCAGCCGTCCATCCGGCCATCCATCCATGACTCCATTCCTCCAGCCAGCCATCCATCCAACCATCCATCGATCTAGCCATCCATTCAGCCATCCATCCATCCATCCCTCCAGCCAGCCATCCATCCAGCCTTCCATCCATCCAGCCATCCGTCCAGCCATTCATTAATCCATCCATTCCTCCAGCAAACAATCCATCCAGCCATCCATCCAGCCATCCATCCAGCCATCCATCCATCCATACCTCCAGCCAGCCTTCCATCCAGCCATCCATCCATCCAGCCATCCATCCAGCCATACATCCATCCATCCATCCCTCCAGCCAGCCATCCATCCAGCCATCCATCCAGCCATACATCCATCCATCCATCCCTCCAGCCAGCCATCCATCCAGCCATCCATCCATCCACCCAGCCACCCATCCATCCATCCATCTCTCCAGCCAGCCAGCCATCCAGCCATCCATCTATCCAGCCATCCAGCCAGCCATCCATCCAGCCATCCCTCCAGCCAGCCATCCATCCATCTATCCCTCCAGCCAGCCATCCATCCATCCATCCATCCATCCAGCCATCCATCCAGCCATCCATCCATCCATCCGTCCATCCAGCCATCCATCCAGCCATCCATCCAGCCATCCATCCATCCTTCAATCCCTCCAGCCAGCCATCCAACCAGCCATCCATTCAACCAGCCATCCATCGAACCATCCACCCATCCATCACTCCAGCCATCCATCCATCCAGCCATCCATCCATCCAGCCATCCATCCAGCCATCCCTCCATCCATCCATCCATCCATCCCTCCAGCCAGCCATCCATCCAGCCATCCATCCATCCATCCCTCCAGCCAATCGCCCATCCAGCCGCCCATCCATCCAGCCATCCATCCAGCCATCCATCCAGCCATCCATCCCTCCAGCAATCCATCCATCCAACCATTCCTCCATCCAGCCATCCATCCAGCCATCCATCCATCCATCCATCCCTCCAGCCAGATATCCATCCAGCCATCCCTCCATCCATCCGTCCATCCATCCATCCATCCAGCCATCCATCCATCCAGCCTTCCATCCAGCCATCCCTCCATACAGCCATCCATCCAGCCATCCATCCATCCGTCACTCCAGCCAGTCATCCCTCCATCCAGCCATCCATCCAGCCAGCCATCCATCCCTCCAGCCAGCCACCCATCCAGCCATCCCTCCATCCAGCCATCCATCCAGCCAATAATCCATCCATCCATCCCTCCAGCCAGCCATCCATCCAGCCATCCCTCCATCCAGCCATCCATCCAGCCATCCATCCAATCCTCCAGCCAGCCAACCATCCATCCATCCCTCCATCCATCCATCCCTCCAGCAAGCCATTCATCCAGCCATCCATCCATCCAGCCATCCATCCAGCCATCCATCCATTCATCCCTCCCGCCAGCCATCAATCCAGCCATCCGTCCATCCAGCCATCCATCCAGCCATCCATGCATTCATCCATCTCTCCATCCAGCCATCCATCCAGCCATTCATCCATCCATCCATACCTCCAGCCGGCCAGCCATCCATTCATCCATCCATCCAGCCATCCATCCAGCCATCCATCCATCAATCCATCCGCCCAGCCAGCCACCCATCCAGCCAACCAGCCATCCCGCCATCCATCCAGCCATCTATCCATTCATCCATCCCTCCAGCGAACCATCCATCCAGCCATCCATCCATCCAGCCATCCATTTAGCCATCCATCCATCCATCCATCCCATCAGCCAGACATCCATTCGGCCATCCATCCATCCAGACATACATTCATCCATCCCTCCAGCCAGCCATCCATCCAGCCATCCATCCATCCAGCCATCCATCCAGCCATCCATCCATCCATCCATCCCTCCTGCCAGCCATCCATCCAGCCATCCATCCATCCAACCATCCATCCAGCCATCCATCCGTCCCTCCAGCCAGGCATCCATCCAGCCAACCATCCATCCAGCCATCGATCCAGCCATCCATCCATCCATCCTTCCCTCCAGCCAGCCATCCATCCATACAGCCACCCATCCAGCCATCCATCCATCCATTCATCCCTCCAGCCAGTCATCCATCCAGCCATCCCTCCATCCAGCCATCCATCCAGCCATCCAACCATTCATCCATCTCTCCAGCCAGCCATACATTCAGCCATCCATTCTTCCAGCCATCCATCCAGTCATCCATCCATCCATCCATCCCTCCAGCCAGCCATCCATCCAGCCATCCATCCATCCAGACATCCATCCAGCCATCCCTCCATCCATCCATCCCTCCAGCCAGCCATCCATCCAACCATCCCTCCATCCAGCCATCCATCCAGCCATCCATGCATTCATCCATCTCTCCATCCAGCCATCCATCCAGCCATTCATCCATCCATCCATACATCCAGCCAGCCATCCATCCATGCATCCATCCATCCAGCCATCCATCCATCCAGACATCCAGCCATCCATCCAGCCATCCATCCATTCATTCATCCATCCAGCCAGCCATCCATCCAGCTATCCATCCATCCAGCCATCCATCCATCCATCCATCACTTCAGCCAGCCATCCATCCATTCAGCCATCCATCCAGCCATCCATCCATCCATCCATCCCTCCACCAGCCATCCATCCAGCCATCCCTCTATCCAGACATCCATCCAGCCATACATCCATCCATCCATCCCTCCAGCCAGCCATCCATCCAGCCATCTCTCCAGCCATCCATCCATCCAGCCATCCATCCAGCCATCGATCCATCCATCCATCCCTTCAGCCAGATATCATTCCAGCCATCCATCCATCCAGCCATCCATTCAGCCACCCATCCAGCCATCCATCCATCGAGCCATCCATCGATCCATCCATCCATTCCTTCAGCCAGCCATCCATCCAGCCATCCATCCATCCAGCCATCCATCCAGCCATCCATCCATCCAGCCATCCCTCCAGCCAGCCATCCATCCAGCCATCCATCCGTCCAGCCATCCATCCAGCCATCCATCCATCCATCCATCCCTCCAGCCAGCCATCCATCCAGCCATCCATCCTTCCAGCCATCCATCCAGCCATCCATCCAACCATCCATCCCTCCAGCCAGCCTTCCATCCAGCCAGCCCTCCAGCCATCCATCCATAAATCCATCCCTCCAGCCAGCCATGCATCCAGCCATTCTTCCATTAAGCCATCCATCCAGAAATCCATCCATGACTCCATCCCTCCAGCCAGCCATCCATCCATCCATCGATCTAGCCATCCATTCAGCCATCCATCCATCCATCCATCCCTGCAGCCAGCCATCCATCCAGCCTTCCATCCATCCAGGCATCCGTCCAGCCATCCATTAATCCATACATTCCTCCAGCCAGCAATCCATCCAGCCATCCATCCAGCCATCCATTCAGCCATCCATCCATCCATCCATCACTTCATCCAGCCATCCATCCAGCCATCCATCCATCCAGCCATCCATCGAGCCATCCATCCATCCATCCATCCCTCCAGCCAGCCATCCATCCAGCCATCCATCCATCCAGCCACCCATCCATCCATCCATCCATCCATCCCTCCAGCCAGCCATCCATCCGGACATCCATCCATCCAGCCATCCATCCAGCCACCCATCCATCCATCCATCCCTCCAGCCAGCCATCCATCCAGCCATCCATCTATCCAGCGTTCAAACCGCCAACCATCCATCCATCCCTCCAGTCAGCCATCCAACCATCCATCCCGCCAGCCAGCCATCCATCCAGCCATCCATCCATCCAGCAATCCATCCAGCCATCCATCCATCAATCCATCCATCCAGCCATCCATCCAGCCATCCATCTATCCAGCGTTCAAACCGCCAACCATCCATCCATCCCTCCAGTCAGCCATCCAACCATCCATCCATCCATCCAGCCATCCATTCAGCCACCCATCCAGCCATCCATCCATCCAGCCATCCATCGATCCATCCATCCATTCCTTCAGCCAGCCATCCATCCAGCCATCCATCCATCCAGCCATCCATCCAGCCATCCATCCATCCAGCCATCCCTCCAGCCAGCCATCCATCCAGCCATCCATCCGTCCAGCCATCCATCCAGCCATCCATCCATCCATCCATCCCTCCAGCCAGCCAATCATCCAGCCATCCATCCATCCAGCCATCCATCCAGCCATCCATCCATCCATCCAACCTTCCAGCCAGCCATCCATCCAGCCGTCCATCCATCCAGCCATCCATCCAGCCATCCATCCATCCATCCACCCTTCTAGCCAGCCATCCAGCCATCCATTCCTCCATCAAGCCATCCATCCAGCCATCCATCCATCCATCCATCTCTCCAGCCAGCCATACATCCAGCCATCCATCCATTCAGCCATTCATCCAGCCATCCATCCATCCATCCATCCCTCCAGCCAGCCAGCCATTAAGCCATTCATCCATTCAGCCATCCATCCAGCCATCCATCTATCCCTCCAGCCAGCCATCCATCCAGCCATCCCTCCATCCAGCCATCCATCCAGCCATCCATCCATCCATCCATCCAGCCAGCCAACCATCCAGCCATCCCCACATACAGCCATCCATCCATCCATCCATCCCTCCAGCCATTCATCCATCCTGCCATCTATCCATCCAGCCATCCATCCAGCCATCCAGCCATCAATCCATCCCTCCAGCCAGCCATCCATCCAGTCATCCATCCATCCATCCATCACTCCATCCAGCCAACCATCCATCCATTCCTTCAGCCAGCCATCCATCCAGCCATCCATCCATCCAGCCAACCATCCAGCCATCCATCCATCCATCCATCCCTTCAGCCAGCCATCCATCCAGCCATCCATCCGTCCAGCCATCCATCCAGCCATCCATCCATCCATCCATCCCTCCAGCCAGCCATCCATCCAGCCATCCATCCTTCCAGCCATCCATCCAGCCATCCATCCATCCATCCATCCCTCCAGCCAGCCATCCATCCAGCCAGCCCTCCAGCCATCCATCCATCAATCCATCCCTCCACCCAGCCATGCATCCAGCCATTCTTCTATTAAGCCATCCATCCAGACATCCATCCATGACTCCATCCCTCCAGCCAGCCATCCATCCATCCATCGATCTAGCCATCCATTCAGCCATCCATCCATCCATCCATCCCTGCAGCCAGCCATCCATCCAGCCTTCCATCCATCCAGCCATCCGTCCAGCCATCCATTAATCCATCCATTCCTCCAGCCAGCAATCCATCCAGCCATCCATCCAGCCATCCATTCAGCCATCCATCCATCCATCCATCACTTCATCCAGCCATCCATCCAGCCATCCATCCATCCAGCCATCCATCGAGCCATCCATCCATCCATCCATCCCTCCAGCCAGCCATCCATCCAGCCATCCATCCATCCAGCCACCCATCCATCCATCCATCCCTCCAGCCAGCCATCCATCCGGACATCCATCCATCCAGCCATCCATCCAGCCACCCATCCATCCATCCATCCCTCCAGCCAGCCATCCATCCAGCCATCCATCTATCCAGCGTTCAAACCGCCAACCATCCATCCATCCCTCCAGTCAGCCATCCAACCATCCATCCCGCCAGCCAGCCATCCATCCAGCCATCCATCCATCCAGCAATCCATCCAGCCATCCATCCATCAATCCATCCATCCAGCCATCCATCCAGCCATCCATTCAGCCATCCATTCAGCCATACATTCATCCATCCATCCAGCCATCCATCAATCCATCTATCCATCCAGCCATTCTACCAGCCACCCATCCATCCATCCAGCCAACCAGCCATCCATCCATCCATCCATCCAGCCAGCCATCCAGACATCTAGCCATCCATCCAGCCATCCATCCAGCCATCCACCATCCTTCCATCCCTCCAGCCAGCCATCCATCCAGCCATCCATCCAACCAGCCATCCATCCAACCATCCACCCATCCATCACTCCAGCCAGCCATCCATCCAGCCATCCATCCAGCCAGCCATCCATCCATCCACCCATCCATCCATCCATCCCTCCATCCTGCCATCCATCCAGCCATCCATCCATCCATCCCTCCAGCCAATCGTCCATCCAGCCATCCATCCATCCATCCATCCCTCCAGCCAATCGTCCATCCATCCAGCAATCCATCCAGCCATCCATCCATCAATGGGATCTACCCCATTTATGGGATCTACCCCAGAATACTGAAGGAGGCTGGAGAGGAAATTGCTGAGGCCTTGACAGAAATCTTTGGATCCTCGCTGTCTTCAGGGGATGTCCCGGAGGACTGGAGAATAGCCAATGTTGTTCCTCTGTTTAAGAAGGGTAGCAAGGATAATCCCGGGAACTACAGGCCGGTGAGCCTGACATCAGTGGTAGGGAAATTACTGGAGAGAATTCTTCGAGACAGGATCTACTCCCATTTGGAAGCAAATGGACGTATTAGTGAGAGGCAGCACGGTTTTGTGAAGGGAAGGTCGTGTCTCACTAACTTGATAGAGTTTTTCGAGGAGGTCACTAAGATGATTGATGCAGGTAGGGCAGTAGATGTTGTCTATATGGACTTCAGTAAGGCCTTTGACAAGGTCCCTCATGGCAGACTAGTACAAAAGGTGAAGTCACACGGGATCAGGGGTGAACTGGCAAGGTGGATACAGAACTGGCTAGGCCATAGAAGGCAGAGGGTAGCAATGGAGGGATGCTTTTCTCATTGGAGGGCTGTGACCAGTGGTGTTCCACAGGGATCAGTGCTGGGACCTTTGCTCTTTGTAGTATATATAAATGATTTGGAGGAAAATGTAACTGGTCTGATTAGTAAGTTTGCAGACGACACAAAGGTTGGTGGAATTGCGGATAGCGATGAGGACTGTCTGAGGATACAGCAGGATTTAGATTGTCTGGAGACTTGGGCGGAGAGATGGCAGATGGAGTTTAATCCGGACAAATGTGTGGTAATGCATTTTGGAAGGGCTAATGCAGGTAGGGAATATACAGTGAATGGTAGAACCCTCAAGAGTATTGAAAGTCAAAGAGATCTAGGAGTACAGGTCCACAGGTCATTGAAAGGGGCAACACAGGTGGAGAAGGTCGTCAAGAAGGCATACGGCATTGTTGCCTTCATTGGCCGGGGCATTGAGTATAAGAATTGGCAAGTCATGTTGCAGCTGTATAGAACCTTAGTTAGGCCACACTTGGAGTATAGTGTTCAATTCTGGTCGCCACACTACCAGAAGGATGTGGAGGCTTTAGAGAGGGTGCAGAAGAGATTTACCAGAATGTTGCCTGGTATGGAGGGCATAAGCTATGAGGAGCGATTGAATAAACTCGGTTTGTTCTCACTGGAACGAAGGAGGTTGAGGGGCGACCTGATAGAGGTATACAAAATTATGAGGGGCATAGACAGAGTGGATAGTCAGAGGCTTTTCCCCAGGGTAGAGGGGTCAATTACTAGGGGGCATAGGTTTAAGGTGAGAGGGGCAAAGTTTAGAGTAGATGTACGAGGCAAGTTTTTTACGCAGAGGGTAGTGGGTGCCTGGAACTCACTACCGGAGGAGGTAGTGGAAGCAGGGACGATAGGGACATTTAAGGGGCATCTTGACAAATATATCATTAGGATGGGAATAGAAGGATACGGACCCAGGAAGTGTAGAAGATTGTAGTTTAGTCGGGCAGTATGGTCGGCACGGGCTTGGAGGGCCGAAGGGCCTGTTCCTGTGCTGTACATTTCTTTGTTCTTTGTTCTTTGTTTGTTCAATCCATCCATCCAGCCATCCATCCAGCCATCCATTCAGCCATCCATTCAGCCATCCATTCATCCATCCATCCAGCCATCCATCAATCCATCCATCCATCCAGCCATTCTACCAGCCACCCATCCATCCATCCAGCCAACCAGCCATCCATCCATCCATCCAGCCAGCCATCCAGACATCTAGCCACCCATCCAGCCATCCATCCAGCCATCCACCATCCTTCCATCCCTCCAGCCAGCCATCCATCCAGCCATCCATCCAACCAGCCATCCATCCAACCATCCACCCATCCATCACTCCAGGCAGCCATCCATCCAGCCATCCATCCAGCCAGCCATCCATCCAGCCACCCATCCATCCATCCATCCCTCCAGCCTGCCATCCATCCAGCCATCCATCCCTCCAGCAAATCGTCCATCCAGCCATCCATCCATCCAGCCATCCAACCAGCCATCCATCCATCCATCCATCCCTCCAGCCAGCCATCCACCCAGCCATCCCTCCATGCATCCGTCCATCCATCCATCCATCCAGCCATCCAACCATCCAGCCAGCCGTCCATCCAGCCATCCCTCCATACAGCCATTCATCCAGCCATCCATCCATCCGTCACCCCCGCCAGCCATCCATCCAGCCATCCCTCCATCCAGCCATGCATCCAGCCATCCATCCATCCATCCATCCATCCATCCAGCCATCCATCCAGCCATCCATCCATCCAGCCTTCCAGCCATCCAGCCATCCATCCATCCAACCATCCATCCATCCAGCCATCCATCCATCCATCCATCCATCCAGCCATCCATCAAGCCATCCATCCATCCAGCCATCCATCCAGCCATCCATCCATCCATCCCGCCAGCGAGTCATCCATCCAGCCATCCATCCATCCAGCCATCCATCCTGCCATCCATCCTTCCATCCATCCCTCCAGCCAGCCATTCATCCAGCCATCCATCCATCCAGCCATCCGTCCAGCTATCCATCCATCCATCCTTCCATCCCTCCAGCAAGCCATCCATCCAGCCATCCAGCCATCCATCCAGCCATCCATCCATCCATCCATCCCTCCAGCCAGCCATCCATCCAGCCATCCCTCCATCCAGCTATCCATCCAGCCATCCATGCATTCATCCATATCTCCATCCAGCCATCCATGCAGCCATTCATCCATCCATCCATACCTCAAGCCAGCCAGCCATCCATTCATCCATCCATCCAGCCATCCATCCAGCCATCCATCCATCAATCCATCCGCTCAGCCAGACATCCATCCAGCCATCCAGCCATCCAGCCATCCATCCATCCATTAATCCATCCCTCCAGCCAGCCATCCATCCAGCCATCCATCCATCCAGCCATCCATTCAGCAATCCATCCATCCATCCATCCCTTCAGCCAGCCATCCATTCGGCCATCCATCCATCCAGCCATCCATCCATCCATCCCTCCAGCCAGCCATCCATCCAGCCATCCATCCATCCAGCCATCCATCCAGCCATCCATCCATCCATCCATCCATCCCTCCCGCCAGCCATCCATTCAGCCATCCATCCATCTAGCCATCCATCCAGCCATCCATCCTTCCGTCCCTCCAGCCAGCCATCCATCCAGCCATCCATCCATCCAGCCATCTATCCATCCATCCAGCCATCCATCCAGCCACCCATCCATCCAGCCTTCTAGCCATCCAGCCATCCATCCATCCAACCATCCCTCCAGCCAGCCATCCACCCAGCCATCCCTCCATCCATCCGTCCATCCATCCATCCATCCAGCCATCCAACCATCCAGCCAGCCGTCCAGCCAGCCATCCCTCCATACAGCCATTCATCCAGCCATCCATCCATCCGTCACCCGCGCCAGCCATCCATCCAGCCATCCCTCCATCCAGCCATGCATCCAGCCATCCATCCATCCATCCATCCATCCATCCAGCCATCCATCCAGCCATCCATCCATCCAGCCTTCCAGCCATCCAGCCATCCATCCATCCAACCATCCATCCATCCAGCCATCCATCCATCCATCCATCCAGCCATCCTTCAAGCCATCCATCCATCCAGCCATCCATCCAGCCATCCATCCATCCATCCATCCCGCCAGCGAGTCATCCATCCAGCCATCCATTCATCCAGCCATCCATCCTGCCATCCATCCATCCATCCATCCCTCCAGCCAGCCATTCATCCAGCCATCCATCCATCCAGCCATCCATCCAGCCATCCATCCATCCATCCGTCCCTCCAGCCAGCCATCCATCCAGCCATCCATCCATCCAGCCTTCCATCCAGCCATCCATCCAGCCATACATCCATCCATCCATCCCTCCAGCCAGCCATCCATCCAGCCATCCCTCCATCCAGCCATCCATCCAGCCATCCATGCATTCATCCATCTCTCCATCCAGCCATCCATCCAGCCATTCATCCATCCATCCATACCTCCAGCCAGCCAGTCATCCATCCATCCAGCCATCCATCCAGCCATCCATCCATCAATCCATCTGCCCAGCCAGACATCCATCCAGCCATCCAGCCATCCAGCCATCCATCCATCCATCCATCCATTAATCCATCCCTCCAGCCAGCCAATCATCCAGCCATCCATCCATCCAGCCATCCATTCAGCAATCCATCCATCCATCCATCCATTCAGCCAGCCATCCAATCGGCCATCCATCCATCCAGCCATCCATCCATCCATCCCTCCAGCCAGCCATCCATCCAGCCATCCATCCATCCAGCCATCCATCCAGCCATCCATCCATCCATCCATCCCTCCCGCCAGCCATCCATTCAGCCATCCATCCATCCAGCCATCCATTCAGCCATCCATCCTTCCGTCCCTCCAGCCAGCCATCCATCCAGCCATCCATC